>NW_027492917.1:0-173813 GCF_021521415.1 Bidens hawaiensis
TTTGGTTCTTCCACACCTCCTCCGACGAGGGCCTCGGCAGCCCGTTTACCCTTGCCGGTCTTCTTCAAAGTGGACATAACCAACGATTTACACGGCGTCTGCTGGGGGAAATTGTGGTGTCTGGGTTATCAGACATACAATTGCGAATCAAACAGCGGTTACTTTAAGCACGGAAATCTGGAAGCAAAAGATAAAGGCTCTTAATCGAAATGAAAATTGAAGGAGAAAGAGCTCTGAAAATAACAATGAAGATGAAGAAAAAACCACTCAAAAGGCTTGCTTTTATAGGCCAGGAGAGAGAAAGAAACATGTACTGATCAGAGTTACGCTCACGCGCCCCCACTCGCAGGTGCAGGCCAACATGAGCGCGGACACGTGTTCCTGACACTGTTATGAGGAGACATGAAAGGCACTGTAGCACCTCGAGCACACGAAAAGTATGACACATAACGTCTCCATCTCTGACATATGTCAGCACCAACCAACCACGTACATGGACGATTCATTTCAACCAAAAGGATAGAATTTCGCGCAACGCACATATGAGAAATAAAAAAGAAAAGACAAACCCTATTAAAAGAGCAAACTATTAAGTCTAATATCTATCTTACATCGCTCGCGCGAGACAAGACACACATTAGACTGGGGGGGCTTGAAGAGGTATGCACCCGCCTTAACATCGAGCGGGGCGGGTCAACCCACAAGATATAGACAAGAGGCTTGAAATCAGGATGTCATGAAGACAAAAAGCCAAAACCTATGCGCGTGGCGCATATCACATATGCTCACGCATATCACATATGTTCACGCATCAAATATGCTCACGCGTATCACATATGCTCACGCATCATATATGCTCACGCATATCACATCTGCGCGTGGCGCATCTGCGTGTGGCGCGTATCACATATGCTCACGCATCATATATGCTCACGCATATCACATCTGCGCGTGGCGCATATCACATATGCTCACGCATATTACATATGCTTGCGCATATCACATCTGCGCATGAAACATCTGCGCGTGAGAATAAAGAGAAGACCTCGCGCATCCCCAGGATAGGCGCATATCACACATGCACATAATCTACCACGTCCTTATCCAAATCAGGATAAGGACAACCATGATTGTGCTCATCAGACAACCTTCCAGAAGGTATCCTTTAAGGAATAAAGAATATGCTGATGTTGACAGCTGCCAATGAAGGGTGGACAACTCAGCAAAACCCATGTGCTACCACGTGATTGCACATGGGTCAGGTGAAATACCTTGGTCAGAGAATAATCAATGAAAAAGCACCAGGTGTCCTAAGGACACGTGGCGCGAAGCAATAGGAGGAAACCAAAAAGGCCCTAATTGGGTCTGAGCCCAATCATTGGAAACCCTAACACTATAAATACCACACCACCTCCACAAGGGGAGGTAAGCAAGAAAATACATTCTAAGTCCTTACTCACTTTCAGATTATTATTATCTTCTCCTACAATATCTTATTCTCACACCGGAGGGTTACCCCAAAGAGGACCCCTCTGTCCCTTTCTGAGAGGTAAGTTCACGGTGCTGCTCGTTTTGTAGGTGGAAGAATTCATACTCCGGAAAACCATCGGTGATATAGCACACTCATACCCGAGGAGAGTTGATCGTCTACTAGTAAGTCGATCCACGTTTCTTCACATTTCAAACACACTTCATATTTTTATCAGCTACACAAACACAAATTCGACACATTCCTTCATATCAATTTATTGCTAACCACATGAACATCCATGTCCTTAATAATACCGCACATAAGGTCCATCAAAGAAACAGGATCCGGTACACTTGTATCCGGCTTCTCAAATTCAAAGGTCCAAGTAGCCAATTGTTTAGCATCCTTTGGTTCAACATGGAATGTTATAGTGAAGTTGTTGTATATCTCTACTAGATCTCCTTCGATTACCTTGAACATGATTTTGTGGTTTATCTCGTCAACGGCTTCAATTATTTGTTTGGAACTTTTCTTTTTCCCATCTTTGTTCCATGCAATAATATATCATGAGCCAAAGGAGTGAATGCATGTAATTTATGTTAATTAGTTGATTACTAATGATGATCATGTCATTGATGCCTGATTTCGGTATAATCTACTTACTAAAACACATTTATTAAAACACATAGAAATTATTAAGAATTCTATGAAATACATAATAATGTTGTTTGTGATCCTTCTCTTCTTAGTTTCTTTTCTCTTTATTACTTAACTACGTTAGATCTCGTGTTCCACACGGGTGGAAATTATAATAAAAATAAAAATTATTTTATGTAATACGTAAATTCAGCTATTTCATATAATAATTTTTATTTATGACTTTTATTTTATATTCATTTAAATCAAATTATAATTTAAAATATTAAAATGGAATTACATGTATATAAAAAAAATAAAAGATTTGTCCTGATTATCACCATTTAGTAATTTTTCAAGATTTTAGCCATTGTATTGATTTATATAGTCAAACTTTTGTTATTGATTTAAATGAATATAAAATAAAATTAATGAAGAATTTTATATTGAATTGTAAAAGGTTAAATATTAGTCTTTCTAAATTTATATGAATAGCTTAATATAATTTTATAATGGTAAATAAATGAAAAATAACGGATAAAGGATTTTATGCATTTAATGAATTGTCATACATTTTAATGAATGTTAATTAAATATTAATTAGGAGAAAAATGTATTTAAGAGAATTACTTATGTGGAATCCAATGTGGACACTCTATAGTGGGGTCATGTGAAAAAATCATCTTACTTTAATAGTATAGTTAAATTAGATATTACTGGTTTTATCACTACGTGTTGCTATTGTTACTTTATAACATGTGTATAAGAAAAACAATGAAAATTGGATTTTAATAATCTTAACTATAACCTACTGGCCGATAAGAATCCATACGTACACTTTGACCAATGAATAATCCTAATTTTTAGTTTGGTTGTGGAGAGCAACCCCGCTATAATAACATCATAGATTTATACTTGATTCCAGTAGCATAATCATCATAGATAATTATACTTCATCAAAGTTACGTAAAAAATGTGCATCCTCTGTGTCCTCAATAAAGAAAATGTTTGTTCTTATCTCACTCTCAAACCCTATAGTGCAGTCTTACTTATATACATGAGTTTATGAAAAAAAAAATGAAAACAAAATGAATTTCACCTGAAAACATACCATGAGTATAATTCCAGCAAATGGTGGATCCAACACCACCTCTTTGACCACTAACCAGATCACAACCATGAAAACTATCAGGACAAATGGAAGATATGTTGTTTGGTTTGTGCACTATGAGATCATGTAATACATCCCAACCGGAATTGGTCTCGATATGCCCGATTAGCTTTCCGGTTAGAGCCATCTCGATCGACGATTTTACAAAGAACACACTTGTTTATTTGAAAAAGTTGTGTGAAATATAGACGTGCTATCAACATTTTTATAGTAGTAGTGATGTGAAATGTTACGTTTTTAACTCCTATATATGTATAATAATATTTAATCCATACAAGATAACATGAGTGTAATGCATTTAACTTCAATACCAACTTTTTTTCTATTTTATATACCTAGCAAAATGGGCGAGGCGGGCGGCGTAACTGGTATTTGTAAATTAAAGTTATCTTGGTTTGGGTCAAACGGTTTTTAACAAAAATGGTAATGTGTTAAAACAATTGTTAAAAACAATTAAAATTACAGTAAGCAAACTCAAAATTCGGATGCAATAATATATATATATATATATATATATATATATATATAGGGTAAGGTTAAAATGAAAACCTATTTGAGTTGTGAAAACCCGCGAAAACACTATGTAACATCGTTTTTTTTGTTACATGTAATATATGTTGTAACATTTAATACAAAACATCGAAACATCAAAAAAAATGTTTTGCTATTTTTTAACATTTTTTTACTAATTTTTATATATGTTTACAGGAGAGAGAAAAAGTTATATTTATATTTACATTTTTTATTCACTTTAATTATGGATCACAAGATTTAAACATTAATTAAAAACATATGATTGAGAATGGGTTTCTAGAGTTTTCACAACTCAAATGGGTTTTCATTCTATACTTTGTCTATATATATACAGGGTATGTATAATTTAAAAACCCTTGTGAGTTATAAAAACCCATAAAAACCCAACTAATGGTCGACACTCTTCCACGTGAACAATCTGCTACTTGTATACTTTAAATCCAAAAGGGTAGATTTGTCTTTTATTATTTTACCGTCTCTCTTGTTTCTGACACATGCTTACTCTCTCATGCATCACTTTATTTGTTCTCTCAATCTCAAAAACCAGATGCCCCATTTATTAGATTATAAAAACAAAAATAAAACCTATCGGGCCTGTTGATGCATCGCTCAAGCATCGTGGCACCACCCCGTCGATATCATCATCTCTTCCGATTTGGGTCCTCCACCGCCAATCCATTACTAATCCGTGGAGTTGTGGTCAAAGAAAGGCTTACCTGTAGAAGAGATGAAGAGTGTGTCTAAGAAAGATGTAGATGAGGGTGAGGAAATGGCCATTAGTGTTGGAAACAAGTAATTAATTATTATTCATATATTTTAAGTCAATAACTTATGTATAATACATTGAGTTTGATATAATATGGATGTATGGAACAAAGGTGGTTATGATACAATGTTTTTGTAAATATTTAATATACATTGTTATGAACAAAGGTTGTTATGGAACCTAATTCA
Source organism: Bidens hawaiensis (assembly GCF_021521415.1). Taxonomy (NCBI): domain Eukaryota; kingdom Viridiplantae; phylum Streptophyta; class Magnoliopsida; order Asterales; family Asteraceae; genus Bidens; species Bidens hawaiensis. The sequence continues at coordinate 4,767 of NW_027492917.1, forward strand.
CATGGTAATCTCGTTCAACGTTTTTGTAAAAGTTATATATATTACATGGTAACTTCGTTCAATGTTTTTGTAAAATTCTTATTTGTTACATGGTAACTTCGTTCAATGTTTTTGTAAAGGTTATATTTGTTACATGGTAACTTTGTTCAATGTTTTCGTTAAATTTATATTTGTTACATGGTAACTTCGTTCAATGTTATTGTAAAGGTTATATTTCTTACATGATAACTTCGTTAATGTTTTTGTAAAGTTACATTTGTTACATGGTAACTTTGTTCAATGTTTTTGTAAAAACGGAAAAATTGGTGTTTAATAAAGTACCATTTTGTGAACTCTATTAATTAACCGTCAAATTATATATGTAATTTATGAAGTAACATTTTGTAACATTTAAATTACAAAAATTCACTCTTATAGTTTATTTGTTTTATTACATGATAAATTGTAACATGGCTTTTACATGATAAATTGTAACATTTATATTACATGATAAATTTAATGTTCATCAAACAAAATTCTATAATATTGTAACATATATGTAACAAATTTTTAAATACCTGTACATACTTTTTAATTAAGTTTACATATTTTATATAATTAATAATATTTTTAAAGGCTGAATCAAAACAAAGAATGAAAACTGTAACATGGTTTTACAAATTTTCTTGTATATAAACGGCTAAATTTGAAATAATATATTGACATGGAGTGTTTTCTTATAATAACAAGGTTGAGGTGTGGATGCATGTGAGGTGTGGATGCATACCCAAATTACCCTATTTTTGTCATTGTACCTAATATTAAATTAAATTAAATTAAATTAAATTAAATTAAATTAAATTAAATTAAATATTTTAAACAAAAACTTTAAATATAGTCCATACATTATGTTGATCAATGGTTGTGGATGAGTTTCCATCGTTTTCACATCTAACATGGGTTTTCAATTTATCAATGCCCTATATATATATATGTATAATATATATATAATCTTTTTTCATGAACGGCTAACACATCCGTTTGTCCACCATGGAACTTGAACTCTCAACCTAACTAAAGAATACTATTAAACTTAACTCTTCTACGTTACCTCTTTAACATTTTTAAACTGGCATGTGGCTGGATTAACTTTTGATATAAATTATTGGATTAACTTATGATATAAATTAGATTAGAAAGAAACTAGGACAATAATATATTTCGTCTCCATATTTTCTTTCAAAACATAACTATAATTTTGATTCTTCCGGGTCGTAAATTACATGTATAGATAACCTTGTTTAATTATGATACTAAAATTTTGATTATATGTTACACACAATAGACACCAATGGAAGCAGAACCAACCATAAGGTTATCTATACATGTAATTTACGACCCGGAAGAACCAATTCTATTTGGATTACAACCTCGCCGCATTCAACGCCTTTCAATCTAAGGTTCATGTCTTGTACAATTTTACCATTCTCCCCGACAATGGAGCTCTCGTTAGCTAGATTGTTATGCTCCGTTGGTTGAACATGATCGAGTTTAGTACCATCTGGGACATTGTTCAAGTTCTTACCCATTCTGAGACATTCCATGTAAGGCTTTATGTCTATTTCCGTCTCTCCCATGATATCATCGTTACCAAACATGTCTTTATCGTACACAGCCTGAAATGCAACATGCAGTGTTTCTTTTAAGGGTTATTGGATTTTAACAATCCCAATTTTCACCAAGTAGTCGAGATTAATTTCAACTCGGTAAATATCTACAAACGGTCCAAAATTTGAACATATTTTTCTCCAGTAATCACATACTAACTAAAAATTAACTCCGTCAGCTTTTTGTTGACATGAAAAATACGTAGAATTGTTGAATTTCCTGAGTTGAGATTAATTTCAGCCAATAAGTGAAAGTCGAGATTATTAAAATCCAATAACTCTTCTTCTAATAGAAACAAGAACATTATTTGCAAACTCTAGTTTCATGACTAAAATTTGTGATACGGTTATAAATTCAATTCGGATCTTAGAATGCGGATACTTACAATATGCACTCGAGCTTCGGGGTCCTTTAAGGTAAGAGTCAATTCATCATCCCACACAGGGTTGCAATTCCCCTTGATGATCTTAGTCTTTGTTTTCTGCATTAAAACCCAAGTTAAAAGCATCGTTCGCAAAATAAAATTAAACACTTTAAAATAAAATCGTGAAGGAAACTACAATAAAAAACGTTCAATTAAAAATGAACAATAAAACATATGAAATGTACCAAACGAATTAAACAAGAATCATGGCATTGATTTAGCAAACCAACAACATTCAATTCAAAGCATGTCTATATAGCAAGCAACTCGTCATAATAATTTATGAACATAAGAGATCGACATATACCTGGTCGTCCAACGTTGCGATAACATAAGGGTCGCTACTTTTGGTGTCACGAACCGCAAGATTGATCCCTCTCTTCACTCGCAGCTTCAACAATCCCAGCACTCCTTCCATGTCAATCTACCCATTAGTTTCTTGATGTCTCTATACTTTTATAAAGAAAAACAAAAGTTTATTCCTTGTTTTAAGTTTTAGATAGAAAGAAAGATGCTTTAGTTTTTGTCAAAAGTAAACGAGTCACCACCACACAAATCTCTCTTTTTTAGTACATGTAGAGGATTTGGACCTCTAAGTTACGAAGAATATGATCCACTATTTATCATAATAAGAATAATAATTGCTTTAATTCATGAAAAGGTTATGTCAATAACTAATTTCATTCATTGAATATTAAGTATATATGATGTAATGATTTTAATTTATTTATTTTTTTCATTTTAAGTTTAATATGTCTATATTTAGCTAGAAACATGAATAATTTCATTACAAAACATGAGGCTTTTAGCTATGGAAGCTTTGTTATCGATTAGTGAGTGAAAGTCAGCCTCGTCAATGATACTTTGTCATAAAACAATGATGGTAATGAATTTACCAACGAATTATCTATAAAACAACATTGAGGGCATCCACACCCGTAAACTAATTCAAACCTCCATCTAATCGTCATATCATACTTTAATAATTTCTTTAAAAACACATTACTTTTTACTCCACCCATAAAGCAATAAAAACCTCCACATCATTACCTATTTTTACTATTATTTAATATTTAATAAATTACTTTTATAATACATTACTTTTATAATAATATTATTATTTAAACTTATTTTAAAAATATTTAATTTTAATATTACCATAAAAACCCAAATCGATATGTAAATCCCCACCACCCCAAATCAACTGTTCCCCCACCGCCTCCTTCTTCCCAAATCAACACAGTCAAAAACCCACCTACCCACCGCCTTCGTCTTCCGCAAATCCCCCACCACCTATATCAGTTTGTCACCTATAGTTTGATTGCCGCCGGCTGGGCGCTTCCAACAACGCCGGGGCAGTGATTGCCGCCGGCACCGCCCGCTCGCCATGTCATCAATTTATTGTATTTTACTTAATGGTGGGCCCATTTCAAACTCCGTCACAAACGTTTGTGATCTCAAACAAACATCCAACCCTTGGTTTTCCTCCACCGGTAAAAACCACCGCTCGTCCGTTTGCTCCGATCCACGTCAACACAAACCTCTCCACGTCATCCCGGTGGAGATGCTTTGAGAGGGGGGTGTGGAGGTTTTTGTTTGCATTCTCAAACGTTTGAGAGGTGGGTTTGTAGTGGCCTCACCACAACCACTGCACACAAATCATATATATATATACATATATCTATATCTATATTCTATATATATATATATATATATTACATATAAAACATATATAAGATGTCCAATATGGTAATTTGTATAAATCCGGCGAGACGCCACTAAATTTAATGTGCGACCTCGTCTTCTAACGTTACACTTCAAATTCAGGCCACGTTAAACTCTCCGACGGCATTAACTGCAGTATGAAACTTGGCTCGCTTACCCTTCCATCCTTCTACTTCAATTATCAATTAAATGTTAACTCAGTTTTCATAAAAAGCCAGAAATCAATTCTTGAATCTGGTCAATTACACTTACACTAACCATTCTTCAATTGAAATAGAAGCCGCCGGAGACTAACAATCCATCGTCATGCGACGCTACATTATACCTCCGTCAAGGTTCACCTTCAATTGCAATCAATTCCTTTTAATTGATGTCACTTTCAATTGCATTCAACTTTATTACCCAGTTTCTATAATTTTTTAAACACACGACCCCAAATCCCAATTGCTTGATGACAACTCCTTGCCCGGACCGATTTCGATTTAGCATTACAGGGTTTTTGTTTAATTTAGTGTTTCTTTTTGTGATTCTTGTTTTTTATTATATGCTTGTTTTGGGATATTTTGTTGCAGGGTTATGAAGTCAGATTCGATTGAAAGGCAATTCGTTGCTTTTCTTAAAGAAAAATTATGATGAACCTGTTGCTTTAGTGTTAACAAAATCTACAAAAAGAGGTAATATATTTTTTTATTAGGATTGATCAAAATTTGTTCTTTTGGCACAACAAAGTCAAATGTAGTGACGGTATTGCCATGACAAGTGGTGAAAGTTTTATTTAACTACTATCAGTGATTGGTTTGTCCTGCTTTCCTTCCCCTCTTCGCCCTAAACAAGTAACCTTTAATAAATTATTATCTTCTCGTGCTGATGTGATTTAATGCTAAGCGATCGTGATCTGAACTTGAATTGTGTTAATATCGAACATGTGCAGTGATAATTATAAATCTTGATATATGAACCTTGTTCCGCGCTATCTCAGGTACAAAATTTGCTTTTCTGATACTAAATATTGTGGATTTGTTCATCAATCAAGTAGAAAAATTTGGATTTCTGAAATAAAAAATTCCTATAGTCTGATTTTTCATTTTCTTTTTTTAATTTTTTTTTTTTGTAAATTGTGTAAAAATGTGGCAAAGTTGAACATGTTGAATGGAGTCCTGGTTTCTCCCAAACTTGGAGTAGTCTACACACTTCAGGTATTGGTTAATCTTTCACTCTCTAACAAGGTGATATGCTTCATGTGTTAGTTGATGGCAATATAAATTATTATACAGGGCAAAATGGATGCTGCTGGTAGCATGATAGAGAAAGCAATTGTGGCAAATCCTACTTATGCAGAAGCTTACAGTAACTTGAGTTTGCTTCCAACATAATCGGAAATTGAAGTTATCAACTATGCTATCAAATTGTGTTACTCCTTATACAAAATTTTGGTGGAGTTAAATGCATTGCTAAGAAAGTCTTAGTAAATTTTTGGCCAAGCCGGCTCGCGAGACTAAATGAACTCTTTGTTTATATGATCTTAATTAATATATGTGAATACTAACAATTATTATATATACTATAAATATAATAAATATATATGTAATTGTTATAAAAAATAAAATATTTAAATAGTTAATAAAAAATAAACGAGCCAACTCCGAGTCGAGCTTAAGCTTGAGCTTCAAAAGAAGCTTCCTATCTTTGCATATCATCTATGTTGTTTGCATCTGCCATCTGTAAACATTTGGTACAAGCTTGTTTCTCAATGAATGTTGTATATTAATTGGTTAAACATTATGTCATCCGAAAACATTTGGTACAAAGTTGTTTCTGACTGAATGCTGTATATTAATTAGTCAAACATAGGTTTGACTATACTCTCTTAGCCATTTTGAAAATGGGTGTAGTGGTGTGACATTCGTCAATTTTGGGTCTTGTTTGTATTCGTTTTTGTATTTGTTTATTATGTAAACCGACCCGATTTGTAAACCGAAGCTTATGTTATAATCAAAATGATGGATTTATGTTACTATATTGTTTCACACTTGTTGGGTCTTGAAAACATCCTATTTTTATTTTTATTATTTATTTATTTATTATTATTTTTTTTGTTTTGTGTTTTTGTCTTGTTCCATTTTGCATAAAAACTCTTGTATCTCATACCCATATTTGACCACCAACATTACTCTATATATACACCACCTTTCCTCTTCATTTTCCCTTGCTACAACTCCAAAAAAAAAAAAACTCTCTCAAACATCAAAGATTCAAGGTTATCTTCTTAAGTGTTCTTGAAGGATTTTGGTCTTTCATCTTAATTAGTTTATGTAGCCTTATTAATACTTGTTTATGGTTGTGCAACATATATATAATATACACCCCTTGTTTACCTTTGGTAGTTACTTCTCCGATTCCGGTCGGTGAGGTTTCGGACCCCATAAGGCAAGACTTCATGGAGGACTTCGTGTCCTTGATATATATACATCTATATAACTTGTTCATACATATTAATCTTGCTTATTTTAGTTTGTTGGTCATGTTTACAAGTTTCATGGTTATGGGTTTTTAAGAGTCTATGCTTCGGTTTAACCGTAAATAGCTCTAAACCGTAAACCGAACTTTGTTACTAGTAATGTTTGTTTAAACATACTTAGTGTTAGATCTAAGTTTCTAAAATCATTTTTACAAATTCTATGGTTATGGGTTTGTAGAATCTTACCTCGGTCTTAACCCGAAACACGATCCGAACCGAAAACCGAACTTTTGTTTAAAGACTTTATTGTTAACTTTTGGTATTTTTTTATTTGTACATTATTATACAAGTTATTTAGTGTTTGGACATGTGAAAACCATCTATGAACTTGTTGTGAGATGGAAACCGAACCAAACCGATTCTTGCTCGCTTAAGACACCCAAGTGTGTTTTTTTTAGCCATCAAGACTTGTATATGTCTTTAAAAATAGTTACAAATTGATTTTTAAATATTTTCTTAAGTACTTGGAAATGTTGGATCCAACTTGATCTCATAACAAAGTTTGGACCGACAAAACCGAACACTCGCTTAACGTGCGTTGTTAGTTCTAAAACAATGGAACTACATACTTGGTTAAGTCTTATTAAATTTTATTGAGTTATCTCATAACATTCAATATTTTGGAAAGTTGACTTTGGGTTTGACCAATTATTAAGACCCGAACCAACAACCCGAACACTCGATAAAAAAACTCGTTTTAGTATCTTTATTCCAAAGGGATTTGCATTCTTGCATTTTACCCACCTTATTACTTAACATAGGTTAAGTAAATATTAAGGTTAGATACTTTAACCCGGTTTTGAGCAAACTTACATTTTTAAAGGGTTATTATTATAAATTCTTAAATAGTCACATTTTAAACCTTGAACTTTAATTATTTACATTTCTCAACATTTATTTTGTTTAAAGACCTTCAAGACAACCTTTCTAAATTCAAGACTTCTTTTCCTTTTAGGCATTGTGCGTTAAACTCGTCGTTCCGACAAATCTCCAAATTATCATCTTTCAAGTTTACCACTTGAAGGTGAGTACTTCATACCCCATTTTCCATCTTTTATTTTTGGGTGACATTTCATACTTATTCAACAAAATGCTTTATATTTGAATCTTAAACCACAAACGTAGTTGTATACTTTACCTAAATAATTGCTCGATTTTGTGTTCTATGTTTATATGCCTATGTGTTTATCGCTTTTGGTTGGTGGAACTATAAAATCCTAGACTATTTGGCATCCCCTTATAGCAAGGTGTCGTTAACGTAATGCAATTAACGATAACTATAAAATCCTAGACTATTTGGCATCCCCTTATAGCTAGGTGTCGCTAATGTGTTTAGCGATATCTATTTATCCAAATTACCACTTTTATTTATCGTTTCGTATGCAAGTTTTGTGGCTATCTTTATTATATACTAATATGATTAAACTTATGAATTGCTCACCGACCTTTGTGTTGACAAACTTTATTTTATGAAATGTTGCAGGTTTGCATCTTGGTTGATTTATGATTGTGAAGAAAACGACATCAAAGACCTTAGGATATTAGTAAAAATGAACAATATCAATTTGCCATATTTTGTGATATCTTGTTTATGGTTATTTTATGGATAATTGTTACGTGACATTTTCGATGTTGTGAAATGAAATGAGTTTATTAAATACTGTCACTTTAATTAGTGTCATGTGCTTATGGACAATCGTTACACCTCGGCATGTTCCGCCGCCTTTGATCGGGTTGTGACAAGTGGTGCACTGATACATGGAGCAACAGATCTTGACCGCGGTAATGGGGAAGAACAACTGAAGAAGAAGTTAGAAATTGGAATTGGAAGTTGGTGGCCTTTTAACTAATATTAAACCACCAAGCAGTATGTTACACGTTTATGGCGGTGCCGCTTTTGAAAGAGTTACATTTGCTACATATTCAGTTCAATGTCCTCCGGTATCAAGCATAAAGGTAAAAGTAACATTCAGTCGTAATGGTGTGTAATGTATTTTTACATGTGGCAAATAAAAAGATTGCTCATGCTGGCACAGGCGGCAAAAGATGTGTTATTGAGCTGTTACGACAGAGATTGAAGGGCACATAACACTTTGTTGAGCTGGTCGTCAGCATTTTTGTTGTGAATGACAGTTACGTAAATACCCATGTGGTAACTTAATATAAACGACTTTGTGTGGTTGTTAAATAGTTTCACATACTTGCACTCGAGAGTAGATCGTTTTTTTTTTGGTCTTTTTCAGTATGTGTGTGTGTGTTTTTGTTCAATAGTTTACTCATATGGGTGGGATGACATCTGTTAAACTTGCATAGTATGCTAACACGCTTAAAATTGTAGGGATCTCATTTTGATTCTCTAGAAGGTCTGCTCCGTATACCTCTAACTAAAGGTTAACAATTTGATTTGTATGCTAAACACCGAGTGGTAGATCCGGTAGAAATTGACAACAAAATCATGGAGAAAGAGATGATGTGTAAACAATACCGGGATGAAGCCAAATATGCTAAATTTGTAATTTTTTTAGCTTTAAATGGTTATGTACTTATGTTTATGACTTGTGTTTTCTAATTTGTGTGTTGGTTTGGTACATCGATGTGATCTTTATAACTTATATATCTTCATGTTTATGATTAATGTCCACAAAGATTAGTGGTTACACATTGTACGTCTATATATATGGACGTGTTCAGGTTGGAACGTGTATGGGATGAGACGGAGTCGGTAAGGGGTAACAATGGGTATTGATCATTACATGTTGTGGGTCGACTCAAAGAATGGGTTACTTTGGTACGAGTCGGCACGAGTAAACTAGAAGATGACTATAACTTATACTTTATGCTAACAGCAGAGCACTCGGTTTATTTTGTAATAATAGAGTCTGGTAATGAATTTGGGATCTGTTTAGGGAGCATATTATCAGTTTTTTATAACCATCAAAATGAACATGGTGTACACAATTAATGATTTAGAAGATGATGTTGAGAACAAATGTATTCGCATCCTTGGTGTTGTGTACCTTTTTTGTCTTAATACCATTTGATGTTGTACTTGGGGTCTCTCTTTTATTGTTATTTCACTCAAATGGATAGTTATCTACTAATGTATCAATTAATTTTAGTATCAAATGTGTGAAGTGAAGATGAATTACTACCATATTAAAATATGTCTTGGTGTTATGGGTTAAATTGGTTTACAGGTTTAGTTTATGTCCGACTATAAATTTGACTATGCAAAACGGCGGTACCTTAACGAACTAACCCCTACTGACCAAATCTCACCATGTCCCTGCCGCAAAGCGCGGCCGATTAAATGCCCATCTCGCCCTTCCATGATGCGCTAAAACAATTACTGATTGAATCCTCGTTGCATCGCCTCTACACCGCAAAGCAAACTAATACCGATTGCATCTCCATTGGGTCCCCACCGCAGCGCGCGGGCACACTTACTAGTATATATATATATATGCATATTTATTATATTTTAATGGGGTTTAGATTGGTTTATGGATGGAGGAAAAGTGAAGTTTTTTGTGAAAAGTTTAGAATATGATGTGACCATGAGGTGGATGTTTGAATTAGTTTATGGGCGTGAATACTCTGAGAAATTATGAAAGGCATCCATTTAAATAAAATGGTATCTCCCACTCACCTTTCTTTCTTATATGGTGGGACTCCATCTTACGAGGGCTCCGTCCATCTTAAAGTACCCATAACAATAAAACTCCACAAAATAACACATCAACTATAAATTTTTCAAAAACATCTATTTTATATATTACATTACATTATATGTGTCTGCTTCTATAAGAGATGGGCCCCACCATAAAGTCCGGTGGAAGTCTACATCTACAAATTACACCCATGAACTTCGCCTACAAACCACATCCATAGCAATGAGGTTTGCTACCTCCCCGTCCGCTCGATACCACATAGATCCGGACCACTCTACAAGCCTATTGTAGGTAGAGCCCTTAACTAGTCAATCAAGTTCATAACAAAAAGAAATGTTTTCTTGCGAGAACTTTTTAAAAAAAGGATAAATTAAGTCTAACCTAAATATTTATTTTTAAAAAGTTTAAAATTAACTAGCTACTTATATCATGTGCGTTGTGACATGAAGTGACATCAAAATGACTATAAAAGCTACACAAATATGTTCATTGTGACGGTACAATCCAATGTTTTCATAACCGGCCGAATCGGTCTTATCTTTGAGTTCTAACTAGGGGCGAAGTATAGTAAGGGACAGGGGTGGCCCTGCCCCCTATTTTTTTTACGCAGTGGTGTAAATTTACATGTTTTCCGCCTAGAAATTCTATATGTAGCGTAAATTTACCCGTTTTTTATTGAAAATTTGAGTCCGTCCCCCTTCATTTGAGAATTTTTTTAATACATTTTGATCTCCCTAGCTGAAGAAACACTAACCGGACCCCGGGCAGATTACTGGTAACCTGGGGGTTAGATAGATGTTTCCCACGAGGGGTTAGACCCTGAGAAGATGGTTCTTCTGATAACCTGCAAAACAGACACCGTGAGCTTGTCACTGAGAAGGGGGGGTTCCTCCTTGTGACCACCCTCCGGCGTGAGAATCAGACTATATTGCTCTTTAAATATAAAAGTATATTAAGAGATTGCTAGAGCAGATATCAGGTATAATGTGATGATAATATGATAAGATGAGATGGTCATACCATTTGTGGTATTTATAGCCGAAGGTAGGTTTCCAAGGAGGTGTGGCCGGCTGCAACAGTGTTCCTGTTCAACCAACAGTAGCCTACGCACATGCCCTGCTGGTAGTTGGTGGGTAGGCAGCGGCTGATAGTGACCAGGCCTGCTGTATACTATTCCTTTTCCACCAACTGCCGGCTACGCACGTGGTCTGGCAGTAGTTGGTGAGTAGGCAGCGGCTAATAGTGACATACAGTGTAGGAGCATGCTGCTCGCCATACTGTTGTCCATAAGCTGTCGTATCTTTAGTCAGATCTTTTTCCCATACCTCGTCAGGTACAGTACAGAAGATCTTCCCGTATCGTACGGACTGGCTTATTTGGGCGGAAGTATTCCCCTCCCGCCCTTGTGCGGGATTGTTCCCGGCTTCGCTCATTCCTTCAGGTGACACTGAGTGATTGAGAGCTAAGTGCCTTGTGCGTGTAGCCTTGCTGCGCGGGTGGCCTTCCCTGATGGCTTGTATCCGAGGCTGCGGGGACAGGCGGAGTCCTTCACCATTGGGAGGCATTTCCTGCGGGACCAGCTTGCGTACTGCGCGTAAGGACGTCACATCTCTGAGCATGGTTGGTCCTGCGGATCCAGTTGGTTTCTGCGCAGACGTGCCTGTTCAAGGTGAGTCTTGCGGGTCCAACTGGGCTCTGCTGGGACCTACCTCTTCAAGTCCCCCCAGTCCAATGTTCTTCTCATGCGTGTTTAATAAAGTGAGGTGAACTTTTGGACTTGAGCAAAGGGTTTTGAAAAGGGTTTTTTAAGGTTTTCCATGGGGATTCTTCCCGCGGAAGTCTTTGTCACTTGCAGAAATTCCCGAGTTTCCTGCTTGGTCTTTGGGTATGATGCGGGTAGGCTGTAACCTCCTCGCAAGTCAGGAGCGTTGAGTCCCACTTGTGTGGATTCTCCGTGAGGTTTTGGTAGTTTTGAACATAGTGATCAATTATGTTAAAACCACCAATTCCATCCTGGAGCTTCAAACAACGTAGTTCTCGACGTTTCCGCTATGCGGGGATGTTATTTCCATTTCCGCAAGCATTGCCCAGAAGATCCTTCTTGGTTTCAATTCCCAGCGGAGCGCTAGGTATGTGAAGGGTTTTGCCTTTACACTGTACCCGCGCTCGTCTTACAGTTACTTTACTTCCAAGGTATTCCTGGCGTCAATTCCCTGCGGGTGCTCGGTATGTGAAGGGTTTTGCCTTTACACTGTACCCGCACCCGGCTTATAGTTACTTGATTGCCGAGGTGTACTTGGCTTCAATTCCCTGCGGATGCTGGGTATGTGAGGGGTTTTGCCTTAACACTGTACCCGCATCCGTCTTACGGTTACTTGTTTGCCAAGGTTTACTTGGCTTCAATTCCCTGCGGGTGCTAGGTATGTGAAGGGTTTTGCCTTAACACTGTACCCGCATCCGTCTTACGGTTACTTGTTCGCCAAGGTTTTCTTGGCTTCAATTCCCTGCGGGTGCTAGGTATGTGAAGGGTTTATGCAGCATTCTTTGTTTATGGGAATCTTAGGTTCCCATTGACAAAGTTTGTTTACCGTGTCCTTGAGAGGCACGGTGTTCATTTGACCGAGTTGCACCCCATGGCGATCGCCAAGATTCGCCATTTTGAGTGGGTGTGCCGGATACTGGGCGTTGAGCCCTATGTTGACCGCCTGATGACCTTCTACACTTGGAGGTGCATCCAGGGGTGGTATACCCTGACAACCCGAATCAAGGGTTTAAAGATCTGCGCGACCGAGCGCAGTCTTCGCGCGTGGAAGAGAGAGTTCTTCTTTATATCCGCCCGCGCCATCCCCATTGCCATGAAATTCAAGAACGGGCAGGCACTTCCCAGCCTTCACGCCTCCAGCTACCAGGAGGCGGAATGGTTTGCGAAGATATCTCGGGTCCAATCTCCGGTTTACCGGTTTGCGGAGTCCGGGATGGTGATGTTGGGGATGAGCCGGGTGTGGAAGGAGGCTGATGCGCGCAAGATTCCGATCGTCCTCGAATACGGTTCGAACTCTGTTCCTTACGGTATGCCTTTTTCCTTTTTGTTGATTTTGAATTTCTTCTAACTTGTTTCTTGTTTCTTTCAGAGGGGAACGACTTGCAGTCGCTCCTAAACCCGCGGGAGGCTGACGGTCCCGCACGGATGGGTACTCGGGCTCTAGATGAGAACGAGTTGCCCATCCTAGAGCAAACGGCGGATCGGTTCGTGGAGGTCTATCCGCTAGGCCATGAAATCCTTAGCGCCCGTCGGCCAGGTAAGGCGCTCTTCGACCCTCGACCCCTCAATGTTGAAACCTCTGCTGGAATTCCTCTAATCGTATGTTCTGATGAGGAATCCGCAGATGGTCCTCCGTTGGTGCGGAAGAAGAAGGCTGCCGGCGGGAAGGGGAAGGAGAAGGCCTCCACTGCCGATCCAGCGCCTCGGTCTGATTCGGAGACCGAGAGCGAATAGGTGGCGGGGAATCCCGTTGGTGACAAGATCACCATTCCGGAGGCTGTGACAACTGTCACCGAAGAGCCAAGGATGACAATGGTGACCGGCGTGAAGAGGCCGGCTCCATCGGGTTCATCCCCGCCCGTCCGTACTTTCAGGCTCAAGAAAACCCGTAAGTACAAATTTCCTTTAGCTTTTATCTTCATAGCTTAATCCTTAGTCTTTTAACACTTTTCTTCTTTACGCAGGCGTGGATGTTGGCGCATTCCAGGGTGAAGGGCCGAGTAGTATCTCTCCGCCAATGACGGTAGGCTTGGTCAGCCTACCTGAGGCGTCGACCCAGGCGCCTGCGCCTGCTTCCGCTGGATCAGTTGCTCACTCCTTTGAGCCGACTGTTCCAGCCGAGATGACGTCACCGCCGGCTGTGAGTGCGATTTTTACAGCATCATTCACCGAGCCGGCGGTTACTATTGCTGCGGATTCTGCGGCAGCGACCGCGGCGGCGACCACGGCAGCTGCTACCATGCCCCCGCCATCGGCAACGACGGCCTGTCCATCAGGTACGCGTGGGGCTTCCCGCCAATCTTTGCCACCTTCCCATCTGCCTGACCTCTTGGATGGATTTCCTTTGGGTTCAGGTGATGGGTTCAGCGGTTATCGGCCTTTTATTGACCCTACAGGTGCGTAGGGTTCCTTTGGCCCTTTTTTCTATATTTTATCATCTTTTCCTAACTGCTTTGTGTTGTTTTTTTTTTTTTTTTTGCAGTGTCGGATTCCAATGAAGTGTATGTTCCACGATGGAACATTCGCCGAGGAACAACCCTTCGCACCCCTGTGGAGTGCGTGGAATGGGCTCGTCACGCTGCTCCCAGTGGTGCGTTGGGGGAAGCCATGGCTAGCTACCAAGAGGGTAGGCTTAGCAATGAGCTTCGGGTTCTCCTGGCCCGGATGCAGCCGCGAGTCGAGCTGCTTTGTCGTGAAAACGACAAGTTAAAAGCAGCTCGCGCTAAAGAACAAGCTCAGGCGCGGGCTGTCCGGGAGGAGAACCAAAAACTTACCGCAGTGGCTGCGGAGAAGGAGAAGGCCTTCAAGGCCCTCGAGGTTGAAGTTCAGGCTCGACTCGAGGCCCGTTCCAATGCTGCCCAAGCTGTTAATGAACAGCTTCGGCTGGCTAAGGAGACTGCGAGGAACGCAACCGAGAGGGCCACCAAGGCTGAAGCTGTTGCTGAGCCTCTGCGCGTGGAGAATGAAGAACTTAAAGCCAAATTAGAGGCTCTCCAGCAGGCTCATGATGCCTTGGCGATGGAAGACGCCAAAAAGCTCCAGGAGATTGTAACACCCCGACCAAAGGCGGATTATACATCGGGGCGCCACATATTGCTTCATTACTCGCGACACTATTGGTGTCAATATTTATTTATACACATTTTATCGCGCACGCGCAGCGGGGAAAATAAAGAACATAAATCAAACATAAATCACTATATTATAAATTATAACATTCAAACAACATTAACTTGTCTTGATACATTTTAATTCTAGGTCCAAAAGTGAAAACGTCCTACGTGTCCACAAGCTCCAAAACAGCTACTGCAAACCTGAACATGTGTTAAAATAAACGTCAAACACTTGCGTGTTGGTGAGAAATCAAGTTTAATACAATACATAGATAATCATAAATCTGCGCGCAACACGTGTATGTCTAGAGTTTAACAAGGGTGTAATCAGATTGTGATCAAGCCTAAGATAGTTCATAGATCATAGTTCAATCCATGCTCCCAATTGAGCATAAAAACGAGAACATCTGTGCAAGTGTAAACAAAGAAAACCGTAAACGATAGGTCTCCCGTGTTCAACTAATGGTACCAACGGAACTGCGGAATAGGCCGAACAAAGCGGTTAATGATACACACATACAAATAAACAGCCAAGTAAACGTCCTCAACACATGGGATACTGCGCGACTAAAGTTCATAAACAAGTTTAAGACTCAAGTTTTGTATGAACACATGAACATCCCAAAGCATTTAAAATAAAAAGGGATTAGATACGAGATAACTCACTTGATAAACGATGCGGTGATAGATATGCAAGAATCAACTCTTAAACAAGCAAAGTTAACCTATAATTAAAGATTATTGTTTTAACGATTGGTTTTAAGTCTTGATTATAAGTTAGCATAATTAATAAGTAAACTATTATATATAATATATATTACCGGAAAAGCAGGAAGAACAAGGAGGAAGACGGAGGCAGAGAGGAAGACGGCAGAGAGAGCAAGGAGCAAGAGAACAGGAGAGATTAAGTGTTTTGTGTGTGATGTGTTATGAAATATTATTATTATTTATAGAAAAACCCTAGGAGACATAATCCCTAGAAAAGGGGAAAAGATCTCAAAAAGCAAAAGATTCCAAAAGCAAAAGATATCAAAAGATATGGCAGCTGCAGGGGGCAAGATAAAGCTGACAGGGAACAGTAACAGGCATGGCGGGTCAGATAAAGGTACTGGTCAAGCATGGCAAAAGCAGATCTCAAAAGATAATGTCAGTCACTTTTTTTCCACCAACCAATGGGGGTTGGTACGCATGCTGCGCCGAAAGTAACTATTCAGACATTAGATAGGTTAGGTCAACAGCACAGAAGATAAGACAACACAAAAGCATACAGGCTGGAATAAACAGAAGATACGAGGGTTAAGCGCGGGAAGGCTGAGTGCGCGAGCGCGAAGGCTGGCACAACATTCCTTAGCGCACTGCGGGAAGAATCACAAATCCTTAGCGTGCTGCGTGAAGAACAAGAATTCTAAGCGCATCGCGGGAAGAACATACATTCTTAGCGCATTGCGGGAAGAACATGCATTCTTAGCGCGCTGCGAGAAGAGTTCTCTTCACGCATCGCAGGAACAAGATGTCTTCACGCAGGCTTCCATGTAAGGAGTCTGGCGCGTGGAGCTGCAGACATCCTTAGGCGGGAAGAACCAAAGGACAAGCAAAGAGGGAAACAAGGCGTAAGGGCGGGACGGCGACAAGAGGGAAAAGAAGGCGGAAAGAGAGAAGGAAGAGGGACGGAACGGCGGAAAGAAAGAGAGAGAAAGAGGCGGGAAGGAAAATATATATTATTAAAAAAAAAAAAAAAAAAAATATAAGTATAAATATTAAATCATAAAAGAAAGAGATCGGGTCAGAGAAACGGGTACCTGGGTCGGGTCGGATCGGGGCAGATGTCACAGTCTCCCCTACTTTAAGAAATTTCGTCCCGAAATTTATCTCGAAGTAGGTTGCGCAGAGAACAGGTGCGGGTACTTGATCTTCATTTGATCTTCCCTTTCCCATGTAAACTCGGCTCCGCGCTTGGACTCCCAGCGAACTTTCACGATAGGGATACGACTGCGCTTGGTTTGCTTAACCTCGCGATCCATAATCTCAACAGTCTTCTCAACGAAATGCATAGTTTCATCAACTTGAACTTCATCAAGTGGAATGTGAAGGTTCTCGTCAGCTAAACACTTCTTGAGATTGGATACATGGAACGTTGGATGCACATTACTGAGCGCGGGCGGCAGGTCAAGTCTGTAGGCAACTTTTCCCACACGCGCGAGAATCTTGAATGGACCAACATAACGAGGAGCAAGCTTACCTTTCTTCCCAAAGCGGACAACACCTTTCCAAGGCGACACTTTGAGGAGAACAAGATCACCAACTTGAAATTCGAGAGGCTTCCGCCTACGATCTGCGTAACTCTTCTGTCGGCTTCTGGCAGTCAGCAGATGATCACGGATCTTGGCGATTTTATCGGTTGTCTCTTGAACAAGTTCGGGTCCTGTGATTTGAGTTTCACCCACTTCGCTCCAACAAATCGGGGAGCGGCATTTACGACCGTAAAGTGCTTCAAATGGGGCCATACCAATACTGGAATGATAGCTGTTATTATAAGAAAACTCGATCAAAGGCAGGTGTGAATCCCAATTACCTCCAAAATCAAGAACACAAGATCGGAGCATATCCTCAAGAGTTTGAATAGTTCGCTCAGACTGACCGTCAGTCTGAGGATGATATGCCGTACTCATGTCCAAGCGAGTTCCTAGCGCAGATTGGAGAGATTTCCAAAAGCGAGATATAAAACGGCCATCGCGATCGGATATGATGCTCAAAGGAGTACCATGGCGGCAGACGATTTCCTTGACATAAAGCTGCGCGAGATGCTCAACACGGTAGTTTTCACGAATGGGCAGAAAGTGAGCAGATTTAGTCAATCGATCCACTATTACCCAAATGCTATCATGTTTGCTTGCTGTCAAAGGTAACTTGGTAATAAAGTCCATCGCTATACCTTCCCATTTCCACGTAGGAATTTCTGGTTGTTCGAGCAAACCAGATGGGCGTTGGTGTTCAGCTTTCACTTTAGAACAAGTCAGGCATTTAGCTACGAACACAGCAATATCCTTCTTCATACCGGGCCACCAATAAGTTATGCGCAAATCCTTGTACATCTTATCAGCGCCAGGATGAATAGAATACCGAGATTTGTGCGCTTCACTCAGGATATCAGCGCGAAGATTCACATCAAAGGGAATCCAGATGCGATTAAGATAACAGAGAATTCCACTCAGATTAGGGACAAAGAGTGCTTCCGCGCCACACGCTAACTCGGCGCGAAGGTTACCATTACTGATGGATGCGCGCTGCGCGTCACGAATACGCGATTCAAGGTTGCTTTGAATCGGCGCGAAGTGAAGCTGGGTGCGCGGCAAGATACAGTTAAGTTGGCAGGGTTTTCGGCTGAGCGCATCGGCTACCACATTAGCCTTACCAGGATGATACCGGATCTCACAATCGTAATCGCTGATGAGTTCGTTCCATCGGCGTTGCCTCATGTTAAGTTCCTTTTGATCAAAGATATGCTGAAGGCTTTTATGGTCAGTGTAGAGGATACACTTAGTACCATAAAGGTAGTGTCTCCAGATCTTCAAGGCAAAAACAACTGCACCTAGTTCGAGGTCGTGAGTTGTATAATTCTTTTCATGAACCTTGAGTTGCCTTGATGCGTAAGCGATAACCTTGCCTCGTTGCATAAGAACACAACCGAGACCTTGGTTGGATGCATCGCAATACACGACAAAATCATCATTACCCTCAGGTAGCGCAAGAACAGGAGCTTCACACAACAAACGCTTGAGCGTCAGAAAGGCTTCTTCTTGCTTCGAGCCCCAAATATACGGTTTACCTTTGTGCGTTAGAGCTGTTAAAGGCAAAGCGATCTTTGAGAAGTTCGAAATGAAACGCCGGTAATAACCAGCTAAGCCCAGAAAGGAACGGATCTCAGAAGGAGAGGATGGCGTAATCCAGTTCTTGATTGCTTCAATCTTGGATGGGTCGACATGAATACCCATCTTGTTTACAACATGACCAAGAAACTGTACTTCATCCGACCAAAATTCACACTTGGAAAGCTTAGCATAGAGTTGCTCGGTTTGAAGCTTCTGCAACACCAACCGGAGATGTTGCTCATGCTCGGCCTTGGTCTTAGAATACACCAGAACATCATCGATAAACACAATCACGAATTTATCCAAGAAATGCCTACACACCCGATTCATTAGATCCATGAAAACGGCGGGTGCGTTGGTTAAACCGAAGGACATGACCAAGAATTCAAAATGGCCATAACGAGTACGAAAAGCAGTCTTCGGAACATCTTCATCGCGGATGCGCAACTGGTGATAGCCAGAGCGGAGATCAATCTTCGAGAAACAAGAGGCACCTTGGAGTTGATCAAAGAGGTCGTCAATACGCGGTAAGGGATACCGGTTTTTAATGGTGAGTTTGTTCAACTCGCGGTAATCAATACACATGCGAAACGATCCATCTTTCTTTTTAACGAACAACACCGGAGCACCCCAGGGCGAAGAGCTAGGGCGAATGAATCCTTTAGCAGTCAACTCTTGAAGTTGGCTGGCCAATTCTTGCATCTCAGCGGGTGCAAGACGGTAAGGAGATTTAGCAACGGGGGAAGCACCAGGGACAAGATCAACACGAAACTCGACTTCACGAGCGGGAGGGATACCAGGAAGATCATCAGGAAAAACTTCAGGAAAATCACGCACAACAGGGATATCGCGAAGCTTCTTTCCTTCATCGGGTTTAACCACATGGGCTAGAAATGCAATACACTTCTTTCGCATGAGTCTTTGGGCTTCGGCGCAAGACATAAGCTTAAGACCACTGGAGGGTTTTTCGCCGTAAATATGAAGATCACCATTTTCTCGAGGTATGCGAATCAATTTCTTGGCGCAAATAACTTCGGCGCGATTCTTCGAGAGCCAGTCCATACCAATGATAACATCAAAGCTTCCAAGAGGCATAGGGATGAGGTCAATTAGAAAATCGTTTTCGTTAAGGTTCAGCGTGCAATCTTTAATCACAGCGTTTATTAAAATAGTTTCACCATTAGCCAATTCAACTGAAAAGTTTTCGCTTAAGCTATCGCGCGGTCGCGCAAGCTTCCGCTCAAAGGCGCGAGAGATAAAACTTCGATCGGCGCCAGTATCAAAAAGCATAGATGCATAAAATCCGTTAAGCAAAAATGTACCATTAACTACGTCGTTATTCGCTTGCGCTTGGTGCGCGGTTATGTTAAAAGCTCGGCCACGCGTCACTTGGTTCGAAATTTGGTTCACCGGATTCGCTTGAGTAATCTGAACTTGTAGCCTTGGGCACGCGTTCCGGAAATGACTGGGATCACCGCAGTTAAAGCACGATCTGGGTCGTGGGTTTTGGTAAGTTGGCTGTGGGTTCTGCGGGTAGGCTGGTGGTGTTGGCGCAATCGGATTGGAGGGAGGGGTTCTACAGTACTCAACGGAGTGACCTACGCGGCCACATCGGTTACATTGTCGACACGGGACTTGAGGTGGGTGATGAAGTCTACAGGTTGGGCAAAAGGGTTGGTTTCCTGTGTAAGGCTTCTTAGTTGGCGGGGCAGGAAGTGCTGGATTGGTTAAGGCATAGTTGTGGACTACAGGAGGTGCTGGGTAGGTTGACAGTGGGTTAGGCGCGTAAACTGGAGGTTGGTAAGCGGGTTGCTGGACAATGGGCGGGTTGGTAAGCGCATAGGCTTGTCTGCGCCTACGTTTCTGGTTATGGTTTGAGGGTTCTGGTTTGGTTTCTGTTGGTTCAGGGACAGTCTTGGTGGGTTTGGTCTTCTCAGTTCCCCGCAGGAACAGGGTTCCTGCTCTGACATGGTTGTCGCTGAGCACAGCGGCCAATTCGATGGCGTCAGAGAGGGTAACTGGGTTTCTGGCCCATACAGAATCTTGAATTTCCATGGGGAGACCCCCAAGGAATTTCTCGATGGCTCGGCGGGAAGGGGTAACAAGGTGAGGGACCAGTAAGCTTAGCTCGTGGAAGCGCGTCGCGTACTCGCGCGCTTCACCGCTGTATTGCTTCAAGTTCCAGAATTCTTCCTCCAGGCGCTTAACTTCGTTGGGAGGGCAGAATTCTCGCGTAAGAATTTCCTTGAATTCCTCCCATGTCATGCTAGAAGCAGCCTCTGCGCCACGCGCATGAGCTACTCCATTCCACCATGTAAGCGCTCTGGATTCCAGAACACTGGAAGCATATAGGGTTCGTCTTTCTGAGGGGCATTGGGTATGGAGGAAAGTGTTTTCAATCTTCTCAAGCCATTGGAGCATCACGGTGGCTCCTTCAAGACCTGTGAACTTCGGAGGGTTACCCGCATTAAAGGACTTAATGTTATAACTGGAGGTAGTAGCATTGTTTTGGCTCAAAGCTTGGGCTATTGCGGCGGCCATTTCCTGGGAACGTTGCTGTCTACGCATGCGCGAGGCTTCTCTTTTCTGAAATCGGCGAGATAGCGGAGGCATTCTATAAAAGTTTTAAATTTTAGTTAATATCTTGGTTTTAGCGCAAAGTTTTAATCTTATAAAGCTTGGTTTCACAGAGTCAGTTACAGTCAAAAGTTAAAGTAAAATAAATGATCCTAAATGCAGACTTAATAAAGGTAACAAATTCGAATCAAGAATCGACAATTCATGTATCACCATGACTTTCCGAATTCCCAATTTAAAATATACGGGCAAACGAGTATTGGAGATTGACGATTCATGTATCACCATGACTTTTCAATCTTCAATATAAAATATACAAGAAAATGAGTATTGGAGGTTGACAATTCATGTATCACCATGACTTTTCAAGTCTCCAACCTCAGAACATAATCGTAAATGGAAATTGAAAATCAACTATTCATGTATCACCATGACTTTTCGGATTTTCAAACCCAACAAACGAATATGTAAGTAAAATCAATAAAATCGAAATTCAACAAAAATCGAAATATCGCGAAATAAAACATAAAATCATATACTGCGCAAGCGCGAGCATATTCATAAATAACGAGTAATTAACAATAAGCGCGCAAACATGAGATTTCTCTCATGCGCGAGAAGGGACTCTTAGGTATTCTAGGCCGTTACGTCTAACCACCTATCCTAAAGTCAACGAGCTCTGATACCAATCTGGAACACCCCGACCAAAGGCGGATTATACATCGGGGCGCCACATATTGCTTCATTACTCGCGACACTATTGGTGTCAATATTTATTTATACACATTTTATCGCGCACGCGCAGCGGGGAAAATAAAGAACATAAATCAAACATAAATCACTATATTATAAATTATAACATTCAAACAACATTAACTTGTCTTGATACATTTTAATTCTAGGTCCAAAAGTGAAAACGTCCTACGTGTCCACAAGCTCCAAAACAGCTACTGCAAACCTGAACATGTGTTAAAATAAACGTCAAACACTTGCGTGTTGGTGAGAAATCAAGTTTAATACAATACATAGATAATCATAAATCTGCGCGCAACACGTGTATGTCTAGAGTTTAACAAGGGTGTAATCAGATTGTGATCAAGCCTAAGATAGTTCATAGATCATAGTTCAATCCATGCTCCCAATTGAGCATAAAAACGAGAACATCTGTGCAAGTGTAAACAAAGAAAACCGTAAATGATAGGTCTCCCGTGTTCAACTAATGGTACCAACGGAACTGCGGAATAGGCCGAACAAAGCGGTTAATGATACACACATACAAATAAACAGCCAAGTAAACGTCCTCAACACATGGGATACTGCGCGACTAAAGTTCATAAACAAGTTTAAGACTCAAGTTTTGTATGAACACATGAACATCCCAAAGCATTTAAAATAAAAAGGGATTAGATACGAGATAACTCACTTGATAAACGATGCGGTGATAGATATGCAAGAATCAACTCTTAAACAAGCAAAGTTAACCTATAATTAAAGATTATTGTTTTAACGATTGGTTTTAAGTCTTGATTATAAGTTAGCATAATTAATAAGTAAACTATTATATATAATATATATTACCGGAAAAGCAGGAAGAACAAGGAGGAAGACGGAGGCAGAGAGGAAGACGGCAGAGAGAGCAAGGAGCAAGAGAACAGGAGAGATTAAGTGTTTTGTGTGTGATGTGTTATGAAATATTATTATTATTTATAGAAAAACCCTAGGAGACATAATCCCTAGAAAAGGGGAAAAGATCTCAAAAAGCAAAAGATTCCAAAAGCAAAAGATATCAAAAGATATGGCAGCTGCAGGGGGCAAGATAAAGCTGACAGGGAACAGTAACAGGCATGGCGGGTCAGATAAAGGTACTGGTCAAGCATGGCAAAAGCAGATCTCAAAAGATAATGTCAGTCACTTTTTTTCCACCAACCAATGGGGGTTGGTACGCATGCTGCGCCGAAAGTAACTATTCAGACATTAGATAGGTTAGGTCAACAGCACAGAAGATAAGACAACACAAAAGCATACAGGCTGGAATAAACAGAAGATACAAGGGTTAAGCGCGGGAAGGCTGAGTGCGCGAGCGCGAAGGCTGGCACAACATTCCTTAGCGCACTGCGGGAAGAATCACAAATCCT
This sequence comes from Bidens hawaiensis, assembly GCF_021521415.1. Classification (NCBI taxonomy): domain Eukaryota; kingdom Viridiplantae; phylum Streptophyta; class Magnoliopsida; order Asterales; family Asteraceae; genus Bidens; species Bidens hawaiensis. Next base: position 28,208 of record NW_027492917.1, read on the forward strand.
TAGCGTGCTGCGTGAAGAACAAGAATTCTAAGCGCATCGCGGGAAGAACATACATTCTTAGCGCATTGCGGGAAGAACATGCATTCTTAGCGCGCTGCGAGAAGAGTTCTCTTCACGCATCGCAGGAACAAGATGTCTTCACGCAGGCTTCCATGTAAGGAGTCTGGCGCGTGGAGCTGCAGACATCCTTAGGCGGGAAGAACCAAAGGACAAGCAAAGAGGGAAACAAGGCGTAAGGGCGGGACGGCGACAAGAGGGAAAAGAAGGCGGAAAGAGAGAAGGAAGAGGGACGGAACGGCGGAAAGAAAGAGAGAGAAAGAGGCGGGAAGGAAAATATATATTATTAAAAAAAAAAAATATATATAAGTATAAATATTAAATCATAAAAGAAAGAGATCGGGTCAGAGAAACGGGTACCTGGGTCGGGTCGGATCGGGGCAGATGTCACAGAGATCTTGGACCAGAGGAGGGTGCTTGACCATACTGAGCGGAAGCTAAGGGGCGTCGAAGAGGCTGCGGCTAAAGAAGTGTTGCTTGCCAACCTCAACAAGAATGAAGCCGAACGCGCCCGTAACGAAGCTCAAGCTGCCCTCCAAGAAGCTCTGGTTGCCAAGGAATGGCTTCTTCGAGAAGCGTTGTCTCAGGTATGTTTTCATGTCTTTACGCTTTCATGTCTCACGGATGTCTTTACGCTTTCATGTCTCACGCTTTCATGTCTCAGGTATGCTTTCATGTCCCACGGATGGCGCCAATGAAGAAACACTAACCGGACCCCGGGCAGATTACTGGTAACTGGGGGTTAGATAGATGTTTCCCACGAGGGGTTAGACCCTGAGAAGATGGTTCTTCTGATAACCTGCAAAACAGACACCGTGAGCTTGTCACTGAGAAGGGGGGGTTCCTCCTTGTGACCACCCTCCGGCGTGAGAATCAGACTAGATTGCTCTTTAAATATAAAAGTATATTAAGAGATTGCTAGAGCAGATATCAGGTATAATATGATGATAATATGATAAGATGAGATGGTCATACCATTTGTGGTATTTATAGCCGAAGGTAGGTTTCCAAGGAGGTGTGGCCGGCTGCAACAGTGTTCCTATTCAACCAACAGTAGCCTACGCACATGCCCTGCTGGTAGTTGGTGGGTAGGCAGCGGCTGATAGTGACCAGGCCTGCTGTATACTATTCCTTTTCCACCAACTGCCGGCTACGCACGTGGTCTGGCAGTAGTTGGTGAGTAGGCAGCGGCTAATAGTGACATACAGTGTAGGAGCATGCTGCTCGCCATACTGTTGTCCATAAGCTGTCGTATCTTTAGTCAGATCTTTTTCCCATACCTCGTCAGGTACAGTACAGAAGATCTTCCCGTATCGTACGGACTGGCTTATTTGAGCGGAAGTATTCCCCCTCCCGCCCTTGTGCGGGATTGTTCCCGGCTTCGCTCATTCCTTCAGGTGACACTGAGTGATTGAGAGCTAAGTGCCTTGTGCGTGTAGCCTTGCTGCGCGGGTGGCCTTCCCTGATGGCTTGTATCCGAGGCTGCGGGGACAGGCGGAGTCCTTCACCATTGGGAGGCATTTCCTGCGGGACCAACTTGCGTACTGCGCGTAAGGACGTCACATCTCTGAGCATGGTTGGTCCTGCGGATCCAGTTGGTTTCTGCGCAGACGTGCCTGTTCAAGGTGAGTCTTGCGGGTCCAACTGGGCTCTGCTGGGACCTACCTCTTCACTAGCATTCCGTCCAAACTTCGCCACTAGTTCTAACTCCATATCAGTACGCACATGGACCATGTCTAGCGGGCGCGATGTGTCACTCCGTAGCGTCATGTTATCTAAGAGGGTGGTCCGTGGGTAGCCAACCTAGATTCGACGTGGACACATGGTCTTATACAGATTACCCACGCGAAAGTCATGTGAAAGGATAAGCCAAAATAAATGTTATTAAAATCGGATATTTCCTCATGAATGCTTTTCAAAAATAAAATATCTCCTCACTACCTTTTCGGTTATTTATAGCATTCAATTTGTTTATTTAATTGCTACAAAATATCATAAAAATATCAACTTAAAATCGTAGTTAATAGTATTTATGTGGCGTTTGGATGTTTTGCGGAAGCTTATAATTTAAAATAGAATAAGTTGTTTCTTATAGATATAATCAATGGAGGATATTCTTAAATTAAAAGCTTCAATAAAATACTTTATTACGGGTATAAAAAGGAAGGTATAATAAGTTGAGATATCATCAAATCTCTTTCAATAATATGCTTTAACATGTTTTACCCGAAACATACATATTCATTTACACGAATCATACTCATAAATATTTTATTTTTATGTATCTTTGGATAAAACAAATATTTACAATAATTTTTAGCTTTCAAAATGTGCAATTTTCTTTGATAACAATGTTAGAAAATTAAAATGGTAACTAATTGTATTCATAAACCCAAATAAGTTTTTAACACACACATGAAAAACACAATACCAACGAGTAATTTCCGATAAATATCGGTCGTGTAATTACATGACAAACTCCTAATGAGTATTAGTCTTTTGATATAAAGCATGCTTTTACAATCAAAGATTTGACTAAAATTATCATTTATATCAACTTATGTTATTTATGAATTGTTTTAATTTCAATTATATTATTTTTACAACAACAAAATAAAATCATCAATAGAATTGGTTGTCCGTTAACAATAGCAAAACCTTTAAACATTAAAGAGTCGAGAGATCTTAAGTTCAAATCTCTTAAAAAACAGATTTTAGTCTTTCAAACCAATGTTTTAAAGGCCAACTCATATTGGTCTGTTGACCCGGTTATACCGAATTCCGAATAGGAAGCCGGTATTTAGAGTCCGGTACTTTTGAGCTGTTTGCTAGAGTATCGTACCACCGGTGTTTTTTAAAAGTATCGATTTAAACCGGTAAACCAGTTTTAGCCCAATACATTTTTGTGACATTTCGTGTCCCGTGTTTTTTAAAAATGATATTTTATCTAGCAGATAAAATTGAAACGAGTAAACCCATAAACGATGTCATAAACCCATTGCACACTTTATTTTAAAAAAAAAAACTTTTGTTTGAAAAACAAATGTTTTTGTATTAAATATTAATAATTTTTATTATGGATTTGATTTTGAATTACTATTATGAAATCATATAATTTTGGGTTAATTTTTTAGTTAAATTTATATTTATATGAAATTACAGTGCAATTTATTCAACACAGTTAAACCAATTTTTAGTTGGTTCTTAAAACCAATGTTTTAAAAACCGGTATTTTACTCATACCGGATTTAGTCAAAAATGGTAGAACCGGTTGAACTGGAAATATACTGGGAGGTTCAATTGGGTTAAATAATTTACCTTGTAACTTCATATAAATACAATTTCAACTCAAAAAATAACACAAAAGTACATTAATAAACATTAAACTTAAATCAAATATCACACATGAACAATTGTCGTTTGTACTTTGTATACGAAATTAGTCAATTACAAAAGATGCAAATAAACCAACATTGGCTTTGCATGATACAAAATTGGTTGATTAACGAATTGTCGTTTACCGTGTTTACTCGTTTCAATTTTATCCGCTGTGTTAAAATTCATTTATAAATAATATGGACCGCAAAAATAACAAAAATATTTTGGATTTAAAACCGGTTTGCCGGTTTAAACCGTCATTTAAAAAAATAGCGATACAATATTCTAGCAAGCCCAAATAAATATTTAACCCGAATCAATACCAAGTAAATTATTTAACCCGTTATAAGCATATTTACATTAACTTTTAGCTTTCAAAATGGGTAATTTTCTTTGATGACAATGTTAGAAAATTAAAATGGTAACTAGCTGAGTAGTTGTATTCATAAACCCAAATAAGTTTTTAACACACGCATGAAAAACACAATACCAGTTGAGTAGTTGAGTAGTTGTATTCATAAACCCAAATAAGTTTTTAACACACGCATGAAAAACACAATACCAGCGAGTAATTTCCGATAAATATCGATCGTATAATTACATGACAAACTCCTAATGAGTAGTCTTTTGATATAAAGCATGGTTAAGAAATCTTAAGTTCAAATCTCTCACAAAATAGATTTTAGTCGTTCAAACCAATGTTTTAAAAGCCTATTCATATCAGCCGATTGAACCCATTATTCCAGATTCCGAATAGAAAGTTGGTATTCAGAGCCCGTTACTTTTGGGTTGTTTGCTAGAGCATCGTATCACTGGTGTTTTTTAAAATACCCGTTTAAACCGGCAAACCAGTTTTAGCCCGATACATTTTTGATACTTTTTACCCGTATTTTTTAAAAATAATTTTTAGTCTTGCAGATAAAATTGAAACGAGTAAACACATAAACAATATCATAAACCTATTGCATAATTTATTTTATAAAAAACCTTTGTTTGAAAATCAAGTACTTTTGTATTAAATATTAATGATGTTTATCATTGATGTGATTTCGGATTATTTTTATTATGAAACTAGGAAGATTCCCGGCGCGTGCCGGGTTGATGTTATTGGCAGTTGTACTCGTACAACTTATCAAATCGTGCAGTGCGCCTGCGAGTCGAGGTGAATTCGATCGGAGTCGGGTTACGAAACCAGTAATAACCCCCCCCCCCCAAATATATAATATTAAATTTGTTAACGCAAAAATACAACAAATTAACATAACAAAATACGCGTTGCGGCTACGAACCGATGACACTGTGGTTGGTATCTAGTTACGGCTCCAAAAATAAAGCAAACCATAAATTCGTTCGCACCCAAATACAACAGTTTAATATATTTAAAATATAATAAAATGCGGCGAACAAAAAAACACGCGCGCTTAGTTGCGAATTGATACGAATTCGTAGATTCTGGAATCGAGTGACAAAAAAGTGATAAAAAAAACCTGCACGTTGCGTTTGAGAACTAACACGGATTTAGTCAGAATCGACGTTGTCGGCACCAAATCGTGCACAGAAAATCATGTGTTGTGGTGAACCGACACGAGGTCGGTTGGTATCAGATTACGACACCGAAATTAAAGCAATGACCAAAAATGTATGCACGTTGTGGTCGTGACCTGACACAAATTCGTCCAGAATTGATGAACAAAAAAAAAACTCGCGGGAAAAACAACCTTAGGTATCGACCGCGAGCTGATGCAAATTTGGCCAAAATCACTTGACGGTTTCAATGGTAAAAAAAACCTGTATTTTACGATAGCAAACCGACGCAAATTTAAAATCAAAAAACAAATTAAAAACAAATAAAAAGGTCGAATAACCATGTAAGACAATGTTTAGGTAGCTAAACTTTTTAATTATTATATATAATAATCATATACTTTTACACTAATTTTTTAATTAAAGTTGCATATATAAGTTGCATATATATGAAATTTTAGTGTAGCTTATTGTTATTCTAACACGGTTGTATCAATATTTTTAGCTGGTTCAAAAAGCATTGGTTAAAAAAAAGAAGAAATCAAACTTGAGGTGATGGATATGTACAAAAGTGATGACACAATCACACATGTCACACTTTCCACGTGCCACATTACCCTACCAAAATGACAAAACTACCCAAACTCACCCCTTTATATCCCCAAAATTCACCCCCAAATCAAACACAAACCCTAACCCTAATCTCTCAAATTGAATATCCGTATGTGAATGGTGGAAATCCCCTCTAATCGGTTTATGATATCCCCCCGTTCCTCCAGGGGGATCGTTTCAATCACCGCCTTCGGATCTTCCAAGGACAGCTGGTACCACCGCTGCGTCGGCCTTGATCCCTTAATCCTATCAATCAATCGCCACCGTCCGATCAATCAGTTTTTGTTTTTTTGTTCAATTTTGCCTAATTGTGAATTGTTAGGGTTACATAATACGATATGTTGATGTATAACAAGCAGAAGAAGACTCAGGGTCAGGCCGGAAAGAACCGGCTGTTGATTAGTATTACGGTTATTGGAAGCGCCGGGCCGATCCGGTTCGTGGTCAATGCCGAGGAGCTTGTGGCGTCGGTTATGGATACCGCGCTTAAGTCATATGCGAGAGAAGGGCGGCTTCCGGTCCTCGGGTCGAATGTGAATGAATTTGTTCTTTATTGTCCAATCGCCGGAACCGAAGGTATATGTGTTGTAAGAATTTTAGCTGTTCTTGAAGATAATTTGTTGAATTTGATATTAAGCTGCTTAGTTTGATTACTAATTTGTTATTTATTGATTATTTTTTATTGAATTTGTAAATTTGATAGCTAGTTTGTTGAATTTGATTGTTGGTTTGCTTAATCAAATATTATTTTGCTGAGTTTAATTGTTGTTTAGCTGAAATTTTGTTACTAATATTAATGAGTTTGTTCTGTATTGTCTGATCGCCTGAACTGAATAATTTTAGCTGTTCTGATTGCTAATTTGTGGAATTTGATTGTTAATTTGTTGACTTTGATTTCAATTTGGTGAATTTGACATTGATATGCTGATTTTGATTATTAGTTTACTGTATTTGATTAGTTTGCTATGATTTGTTGCCAACTTCCTGAAATTTGTTACTAATTTGTTGAATTGATTAATTGAATTTGATTACTAGTATAATGAGTATCTGAATTTGGGTGATAGTTTGTTGAATATGATTATTATTATGCTGAATATGAATATTATTATTATGCTGAATATGGTTACTAATTTGCTGAAACTTGTTATTAAATTGCTTAGAAATTTTGTTGCTAGTTTGCTGAGTTTTGTTACTAATTTTCTGAAACTTGATGCCGAGTTTGTGAATTTGATTATTATTTTGCTTAATTATTATTAATTTTTTTTGCTGAAATTTGTTAGCAATTTGCTGAATGTTATTACCAATTTTCTGAATTTGTGAATTTATTTATCAGTTTGTTGCATTTTATTGTTAGTCTGTTGAATTTGATTATTAATTAATTTATTGAATTTGATTACATAACAGCGTTGAGTCCGGTGGAGGCCATCGGATCTTTTGGCATTAGAAACTTCATGCTGTGCAAGAAGCCTCAGCCGATGGAGGAAGTCGGTGGTGATGGAAAGCCGGTGACGGTGGGAATAACAAGGAAGAACTCCGGCAGCTGGAAATCATGGTTTAATAAGTCATTCAATCTTAAAGTTTCTACTCATTAAATGAATGCTTCTCTAATAATGTTTGCAATTTCCGAGTTTTATTTGCTTCTTGTTTCTTTGCTTTAATTCCCAGTTGAATCAAGGCTTTAAATTTTCTTGATTGCTGTTTCTGTAACAAGATATATGTTCAACAATGTTGAAAGAATGATTTCTGTTTTATGGTTTATGGCTGGTGTTTCTTTTGATATAAGTTTGGTAGCTAATAATAATAATAATAATAACATTGGGTTGGTTGTGCATTTTATTTCAGACAGTTAAGTTGGGCAAGAAAGGTTGTTGGCAGTGTCAAGCTGGCATGATTGATGATTGCCTTTTGGAATTGAGTTATTAAATTCAGATGAGGTGTAATTAGTTGAATCAATCAAATAGTTCTTGTACCTTTCATTTTGGTTAGGTGAGTGGCTTTAATAATATCATTGTGTACCACACACCTTAGACAGAAATATGGCCATGTGTTCTCTCAGGCTTTCTCACCTTAGTTATTAGGTAAACATTGTTTAGACAAATCTTTTTAATCAAGTGTTTTCATTTACGCCTTTCTTTTACAAGGCTGTACCTTGTGTTCAGTAGCGAAGCTTGGATAAAATACTGAATTCGCATAAAAAGAGAATTCCTGAACGAGGAAGGCTGGCTTGGATGAAATGTGGAGGGGAGGGGGCGGTCTCAATTCATATAAAAAAGTTTACGCTAAACAAGGAGGGCCGGACTTGATACGTATACATGCTTGCAAAAGAAAACTATGTTAATGTACACTAATGGCATAAGGAAATGTGGAGGGGCGGGATTCAATTCGTATAAAAAAATTTCTTAAATGAGCAAAAACGCGTTAATTAACACTAATGGGCGAAAAAAGGGGGGGGGGGCGGGGGGATAAGGAAGCTTCCCCCTTGCTTGTGGTGGCCGACGTGGCAAGTGATGGCGCCGTGGCTTCGCCTTATGGGTGGGGTGGTGGTTTATTTTTTTAGTTATTAATACAATGTGTGATAGGTAAAAACCTTTGCCTAACGCATGACTTGAGCCCTCAGGTGAGTATAATTTTAGCAAGCTGGCATTGTAAACCCATTATTTAAATTAGTTGTCTTGACCTTTTCTTTTACATAAAGTTCTTGGCCTTTAGGTTCACTTGGGTGACAAGATGGATGGGACCAAACATAAACTATATGGAATCGTTTTGGTCGCCTTAAATTAGCTAACGAATAAAACGAACAACTATTATGCAACTTGATTGCTTAAAAAAAAAAGGCCCCATGAAAGAAAAAAAAAAACATTTCTAAAATGACTTATTTTAACCCCTCCATTTTGTACACAAACCGTTTTGATCCAAACTAAGTAGTTACTTCATTAAAAAGGTCTATCTTTAGCAGAACTAATTTTACTCCAAACCCTAGAACTGAACTAATTTTACTCCAAACTTGTTTCAATTTGCCTGGCATAAACTAGCATGCTTACACCTTTTGCCGATTATCCCATAAATATGTCTCAACTCTCAATTGTTTCTAAGCTCGGCCTATAGTTTTAGGGTGAGTGTTTACAAGTAAGAACTAAGACAATATAGTGCTTTCAAGTTTACAATATGTTATGTGTTGGCCACACGGCACACTAAGACGTAAAACTTTATGTTTTCACGCTCACCCTAAAGTTTTAACTAACGTGTAGCTATAGGTTGACCAACATAAGACATAAGCTTTGTGGTTATACATTACAAACGATTTGTTGTCATCCTAGAGCAATGTCTTCTACAATGATGTAACTCATATCATAACACTTACGTCAAGTCAAAGGGTGATCAAAGAGCCAAAGAGGTTGTCCTGGCTTATGAGACTAGTGTGCATGCAACCCTCCACTCGGGACTCGGCTAGTCGATTTAAAAGTATATGTGTATTATTATTTATTAAAGGCCTTATTGCCCCCTTTCCTTTTTTTTCTTTTATGGCCAATACGCACTGGAATGTCAAAACCTAAATTGGTCGTTCTCTCTAGGGATAAGATCAATACCGTACTGGTACTGAATCGGTAGCGTTTGGTTAAAAAGTACAGATACTGGAAACGAGTGAAAGTATAAACCCAATAATGCCCTATTTTATCGATTTGATGCTAGTACCATTGAAAATATCGTAAAATACCTTACTCAAAAAGTGAGATATTACTAGGTATGTTTGTTTGTTTGTATATTAAGTGATACGATGATGGAAAGGTTACCATGGCCACGTTTTCTATAAATTTTATTAGTTGACATAACATTCAACATGGATAATTGATTATTATATATTTGTTTTATGTAACTTCCTTGATAAATGGCTTATTTTCTGGTTAACCTATTAAACTAAGTTGGTCATATTTAGAATTTTGAAGTTCGTTTAATTAAACATTTTAACCCGTCATTTCGTGTATGAATAAATCCTACCTTATTATTACAACACACTAATCCATTTACAACCCACATACATGTCAAACAACCTCGTTTAGATAAATGACTTGAACAACTTAGAGAGAGAGAAGTTAAAAGAAGTTAGATCGATCATGTTTGTTTCAAACGATTTTAAATGTATACAGATTATCCGTCTTTTAGAGGAATCAATATATTATTTCTTTCAGATTCAACAATTTAACCTATCAACCTACACAATTTACACGTTGTATAAAATTAGCACGTGTTTAACACAACAAAAAGGAAATATCTTTTAGCAATTCTCACATTAGATTATTACCCGTATTGATATAATTGGGCTTGACATGCAAAATCAACCTTTGAACCTGAGGCTAGGCCCATATATTTTCCATTTCCTTGAATAATTCTCACATTAGCATGTTGATTTAATTGGGCTTGACATGTAAGATCAACCTTTGAACCAAAGGCTGGGCCCATATACTTCTCTGTTCTTTGAAAGTAGAGGTGTACAAAACCGGTTTTAAACCTAAACGGAACCGGTTTGGTCAACAGCTGGTCAAAACCGGTTTGACTCAAACCGGTTCGGTTTATAAACCGGTTTAGAAGCAAGATAGACCGACCTGGTCCAGGCCGGTACGGTCCGGTTTAGAACCGGTCTTAAACATGTTTTAATACATTTTTGTAGGGACAAGGTAGAAAGAAAAACAAATTAGTAAGAGCAAGATGGATCTTTTCCTATCATATTTCGAAGGCCATTTCATCTAGACACTTTGTGATTAACAACTTCGAAGGTTAGTAGGGTATTGATAGCTCCGGTATGCTTTTTTTGTAATACATTCTCTATAATTTTATTTTATTTTTTTTATTATATTTCACCATATATCTTCAGACCGATTATAATAAAGTGGCAAGTAAACAGGTTACAAGTTGCGTCACAGCCCTCTAGTGAATAGCAAAACCGATCATACTAAAAACAAAGTTTTTGTTTTTAGGGGCGAACAATGCAGGACCCAAATCTATCATGATTTATGGCATGTGAAATTAAAACAATTGTTGGATTAACCTTTAGAAAGATACGTTATATCTCATTAGCCAATGACCAACATAATCTAAAAGGTGCATTATTAATCATATATTAATCTAAAAAGCATAGAAAATTGCAAAGTTTGTGCTGGAAACTCTACCAAATGGTTGTAACGAGCTACAACCATATTATTTTTATAATCAAGATGCTCCAATTATTCATGTGAATGAATGAACAAAGTGTTTTAATATTGGTTTTTGGTCATAAATGGCCTTTTTCTCTCTTTGAAAATGTAAAAGAAATATATATATATTATTCTTGTAGGGTAAATATGTTTCAATGAATATTCTATAATAGTTTTGTTAGTAATGGATTCCCATATTTTATTATAGTTATCAGGATTACACTAATATATTTTAAACGTCCATTACACCTATGTAAAAAGTCGATTTGATGCGTAAAAGATTGTTGTAATTTTTCTACGTACATGTAACCTACGTATGTGTAAAAAAATTTCAAGAAAAAAATTATTACGTTGAGTTCTTAAAACTCAAAGTGATTCTCAAAAACAATCAGCACATAGTTACCATTGTTATGTGTTAAATAAATATTTCTACCAATTTTTTATATTAAAGTATACGTTTTAGTTACCATTGTTATTGTTATGTGTTAAATAAATATTTCTACCTTCTTTTTATATTAAAATATACTTTTTAGACTCTAATTTAGCATATTTCTTTGATAGAGGATACGTTTTATCACTTTCAACTCCAAAATGGTTATCTTTGTTTAAATATTATAGAGTTAAGTTTGTTATGATGCATTTATTTATCATCTTCACAAATACAATTAGAAATGAACTTATAACCTTAAAAATAACTACAAATATTATATCAAATGCTTCAATTTTTATAAATTAAAAGATAGCATTTAAAATAAAGTAACAAAACAAACTAAAAATTTGAAGAAAAGTAAGTGATCTATTCTTTAAATTAATAAGGGTCCAATTGTAGTGTGATATGCCATAGAGCTAATCATCCTTCCAACATGCTTCTCATTCTTTGGCTATCTTATAGATTATGTATACAAAGTGGGACTGGCTTTGTGTTTTCCAAATTAACTTTAGGTTTTAAATTGATAATTAGCTTGTTGTCTTGCACTTTGATAGTGTTTGATTGAAATTTGACATGAGTTTTGGAAAGATTAATGGGTGTGAATAATAATAATAATAATAGATGACCTCGTATTAACCACGAAACATGTAACAACCCCTAGAAGCACCTTGCTGGTCCTTAACACTGACGTCTAAGTTCAACACTTAAATCGGCAATAAGGCTAAACTTTGACAATAGGGAAACACAATAACTTAAAAAAAAAAACAACTACATTTGGAAATATAGCATAATATCCTTTAGCCCATATATATATTTTATTGATACGTTTAACCGGTTATGATTTGCACCTCTAATTTCAATGTCTTGATTATAACTATTCAATCATATTTAATATTATTTTAATAATTTGATGCATAAGTTGAAGATGATGTATTCCTACATTTCTTTGTACCTAGAGAAGAAGATGAAAGAGGTAAAGTTGACAAGGACTTATTTATAAAGACACTTCAATAATCACTTTGATGAGGGAGGGTTATAAAATGTATTAGTCATTTTCACACATGAATTATATATTATTTATTTTAATCATAACTTAAAGTATTGAAAGGTTGGAGCTAACTTTATTCCTCAATGACTTTACAGGCAAATCATCAAATGCATAGGATAGGGACCTTCTATTTTCTTATCTACATAATAGATTAAAGAAAATAGGTGTTATTTAACATAAGTAATTAATAGCATTTACAAAACTTATATTGTTTCCATGAGCATACTAATAATAGAGCTTATCAGATTTCAGACTTTGAATGCTATCTTTTATTGTATTTCCTTTAGCTATTTGATAACACATTACAAAGTTAAATATAATTGTTTCTTGACTTAGTTACATGATGGTTCATGTGATATGTTCACATTATAGGCAGCAAGAGACGGATTTAGAATAAGTATTTAGGGTATTTAAGAAAAAACTTTTAAATCTAAGAGTATCATAATATTTGCTCAATCTGAATATATAAAACAGAGAATAAAAAAATTACACTAGTTTTACAATGTTCAAGAAAGTTGAAGAGTATCATGCTTCCATCATAGATCCGATCATTAATAGGTTTACTCGTATGTTACCAGAGTTTAGTATGCACCTCATAATTACAATCACTAACTCAATTTAGTATATATCTTATATTCTTATTAACAAGCATATATTTAAAAATAAAAAAGATAATTGGTTTTTATCCATCCTCTTCTTTTGAGTTATTCCCTCGATCTCTTACATCAAAATAATATAGTTTTCTAAGTTCTTGACGATATGCAAATTAAATATTCTTGTGAAATCTGCCTTTGCATCGGTAAATATTAATTTGAGAGTCTCCGTATGAGTTTTTACCAATAGAATTATAATATAACTTATCATCATGTTTTATGTGACACCCAAATTAAAGAAAAGAAACAAGAGAGAACTCAATGGAAACTTGGAAAGAGTTGAGGGGATATAACTTGAGGCGGACCGCGACCACCACCTCTCGACTTCTCTTTTTTCTCGTTTGACATGTTTTTGAGTCAAACAAGGGGGAAAGGTGCGCATCATAAGTGGTTTTATGTGGTGGTTGGCTACGGTAGGGGTCAAGACGATGACGATTAGTTGAGAAAGAAGAGGTACAATGTATCTACTTTCAAAACACACATTAAAGAAGGTCCGGTCCCCATTGATTTTGTGTGTTATGTATCACACCCCAAATTAAGGCGGAAATGTCGGGGCGTGATCCGATTGCTCACAGCTCGAAGATACTATCATAAATATAAATGACAATATCTAATTAATTTTATTGTTCAAATAACACACACAATAATCAAATACAACTAAACAATTCAAATAAATAAATACAATCATTTAAATTCAAGTTTGTCTTCAATATAACCCTAAGGTCTTTCTATGTGTCCATCCTTCAACTCAGGCAACCTGCATATGCGTAGAAAATGGAGTTTTGTTAACAAACATGTTGAGTGAGATGATCACCAATTTTGAAACATTAAATAATAGCATATATATATAGTTGATAAATGATAAATGTTAAATGCACAAACCAATCTATGTGGTAATAATCATTCAAACCTTAACAAACCAAAACCAAGTTGTACTCATGTGCCAATGAATCGTTGCTAAGCGAATCGGGCATTGATTGCAATGACTAGATTGTCGGTTTACCTTTGCCAAGCAAATGGGGCTCCGGTTACTAAGACGGTCGTATGATCATACTAATGACAACCCTATACAAAAGGGGATATGTTGGACCTCTCCGAAACGTTATCAAGTAACAATTAAACATGTAGCAATTAGCAAATAGCATTCAACTAATATTCACACAATAATTATGTTTACGATTTTGAGTATATATATAGAATAGAAAATATGAGTAAGTACGCATATGTCCCTAAAACGTTAGAAAACAGTGTATAAAAAAAAGGAATGATCAAACTCACCTAATCGAATAAGCCAAACGGGAATATTTACGACAAGAACGATAATCACGCTCTTCGAGAATTACCGACAAGAATCATAATCAAATGATATGATGAGTGAACTATAAATGAGATAATACGTATAACAAATTTAGGTTGGATACGTTATGGATTGAACGATTGATCACTACGGATTATTGTTACCGTTAATTATAAAAACCATTGTTTAACGTATATTCGAATCTTTCAAACAATTAGTTTAGTTTAATAAACATAAGTTGAGATCTATTATAATAATCATTTAAATATATAATTTATAGTAAAATTTACATCTTAAAATCGTTAACAAAAAATTCTAATGATATAATTTAACATGTTTAATACATTTTGTTATATATATATATATAGGCTAAGTATAAAATAAAAACCCACTTGAGTTGTGAAAACTCTATAAACTCATTCTCAACCACATGATTTTAATTAATATTTAAATCTTGTGGTCCACAATTAAAGTGAATAAAAAATGTAAATATAAATATAACTTATTCACTCTCCTGAAAACATATATAAAAATTAGTAAAAAAATAGCAAAACATTTTTTTTTGAATCATTTAAATATATAATTTATAGTAAAATTTACATCTTAAAATCGTTAACAAAAAATTCTAATGATATAATTTAACATGTTTAATACATTTTGTTATATATATATATATAGGCTAAGTATAAAATAAAAACCCACTTGAGTTGTGAAAACTCTATAAACTCATTCTCAACCACATGATTTTAATTAATATTTAAATCTTGTGGTCCACAATTAAAGTGAATAAAAAATGTAAATATAAATATAACTTATTCACTCTCCTGAAAACATATATAAAAATTAGTAAAAAAATAGCAAAACATTTTTTTTTGATGTTTCGATATTTTGTATTAAATGTTACAACATATATTACATGTAACAAAAAAAACGATGTTACATAGGGTTTTCGCGGGTTTTCACAACTCAAATAGGTTTTCATTTTAACCTTACCCTATATATATATATATATATATATATATACACATACACGAAAACTTGTAACGAGATTACTTAACACAAAACGTTAACTTATGGTGTCGGTTTAACTAAAATTTTGTTTATTTAACAATTAATTATAACATATTATTATATATAAAAACAAGCTTTAAAATCCTTAAACAAAAATAACCAAAAACAAAACAACTGGCAGGACTCGAACTGGCGACCTCAGGCCGGATTAGTTTTGAGCTCACACTTCCTAGCCAACTGTGCTACGGTGTCAGCTGGTTATATTCTATAAATAGTTATATTTATACAGCAATCAGTTTATCCCATATATTATTATGGACCCTAGATTCTCAATCAATCAATCCGTTCATTATTCATTCAATTAGTATTAGGGATTTTGTTCCCTGATGATCGACGAGCAAGATACATGATTCAATTACCTTAATTGATGAAGAAATCACAGCGAACAACTATCCCCATCGCGACGGCGAGAGTAGGATTAATTCCTAACTTATGACGAAAATTCCTAACTTATGACGAAAATTATGCATCAAGCAAGCTAAACGGGTCCACAGTTTGGGTAAACGAGTCTTGGGTTACGATTACGGGTCATGGGTTATGAAAGAAATATGTGAAAATTGAACTTTAGTCCTTGAAGATTTGTGGTGGAAACAAGTAAAGGTTTAAAGTTTAGATTTTGGGTTAAAAGTGAACATTTTCTTAAGTTTAAACATATATTAAATAATTATAATAAACAATTATAATAGTTTTTTCGATAAACGCGATATTTTCCATTATTAAAGTTTCTCGAATATAAAACGGGTCGAGTAACGGGTACAAAGTTATATGCAAAAAACCCGAGTTGTTACATTATGTTCCTTTGGTATCAAGTACGTAGTAGGTGTAGAATTGACGGTTTAAATCTTAAGCTTAAAAATGATGATTTTAGAGGAAAATATTTTCTTAAGTGTATTAAAGTTTTATTAGCTACATAAAGCTCTTGGACAATTAAGATTAATATTTATTAGAACATATTAATTTTTATTAAAATTTTAAATAGTTATTTACTTATAAATATATACTTTTATATATAGATATTCATATTAAATTGGTGAAAAATTAAGTTTTGGTAAAGCTCGATTAAGATTAATTGGTTAAAAACAATACGGAATGAGTGTAGTAGAGAAAATTATGAACTAGAAATTAAGTCTATCAAACATCACACGTAAAGTGATGGCATTTGTATCTAGTCTCTAACGCTAAGGATTGCGCCTTCATTGCTGACGTTAGGGATGTTCACGATGTTTAGCTGATTTTGACATAACTTCATGGTTAAGTCATGAATTAAACCAAATCATCCATGTGGTGGTTAGGTTAGACCTGATAAGACCAATTCATGCTGGTTTGAGCCGGGAATTTTTTCCTAACCTTGTATCGTACAATTTTTGGTGCTTTCAAAACCATCAAAAGTTGAATAAAAATCATAGAAAAAAAAATCAAACTTTTACGTTTGAAAGGGGTTAACATCTTAACAATCAATTAGGTTGTTCGGTTGGTTTCAACGATTTTCTAACATCCCTATCTGTCGTAGCTTGAAACAGGCAGTAGAAAGGAGATGAAAAACAATATCTTTCATGGCCCGCAGATGTAGCAAACAGTAAGAGGCGGGAATTTAGAGAGTACGTTTATTAGACGTGGGGGACGAGCTAATGTGAAGAAGAGAAGGAAACCCGTGACATTTTTGAATTTAACTCATACTCTAAATGAGGAGTTCACCATGAGTTTTATCCAACTTATCTTTGCTATATTAAGGCAATAATAAACATTTATAGTATACCTTGTGTAATTGTGTTCAATTAAGTTCATGTGTTTAAAGTAAACAACATGTGCACAAAAAGATATCTCAACAACGTTTGGAATCTAAATAATATCTAATCTAAATAATTGTGTAGATGTTCAAAGTCATATAACACAATTTGTTTACAAAGTTCAAGAACTTTAGATCAAACTAAAGTTACAAGCTTTTACTTAATGAAAATACAAACTTGCAATATTATAAACACATAGACCCTATTTTCATTCAACCCCTTCAGAATAATACTACAACATTTCATACCACACACACAACTTTCACCTTCATCCAATTTTAACCCTCAACTACAAATAATAAAAACTTAAATATTACTTTGGTAAATAAATAAATAACAAAAACCACATCAAGTAGGTAAGTGGGCCCCACCTACTGAGTCTTGGTTTTCCAGCTAAGCACAACATGCATTACCTTATGATCTTATCTTCCTGGTCTGTACGGCGTCGTTCACGAGTTGACTCAGCCAAACTCAGTCAAGTTCGCTGAGTTGACTCAGTCGAGTCGACTTTGTTCGGTCAGCGGAGTTTCCACGCCGACGTGGTGATGAGCGGCCGAGTATGCCAACCCAACATCAAGCAACCGTCATTTTCCTCCACCCGGTAGCCATCGCCTCCAGCGAACAAAGCGAGTAACATGCTCGCTTGCTTATACGCGTTTGACCCTAAATGAACCGCTTTAAAACCAGTTGAGTCAAACCGAGTCTTCCACTGAGTCAACGTCTCGTGGCGTTCGACTCGGTCCGTCCCTTCACACGCCAGCACGTTACAGATCTGCTTCCCGAGGTACACCTCGGACATGATCTTATCCTGATTACTCGCGACCGCAGCAACGGGCCCACCACTACCCTCCACGACCGCTACACCACCGTTACCGCTACTCTCGAGCGAGTCAAAAAGCGTCGAATAATAATGTAACGACTCGGTAAACCGTTCCAAAAACACCGGTCCGTTATGATTCGCCTCCTGCTCCACCACAGTTAAAATCTCGGGCTTCATCTCCTTCACCGCGGACAACACCTTCTCCACCGCCCCGGGCCGCGCCAACAATTCGTGCATCTCAAACACTGAATTCACCGCCACAACTTCCTCATCTCGTAAATCCAGCATAGCCGGTTCCAGATCGGCTAAACTTTCAGCCAGAAACCCTCGGTACTCGAACTCCACATGAATTGTCTCCGCCAGCTGAGCCAATTTCCAACCGACTTCCTGTAGGTGATCAGTATTATCACCTGACGGCGGTCCAATTCCAGTTAACCGGAACGTAGGTGGACCGCCAGGACGTAGGGCCAGCGCCTGCATCAACGCTGGCCACTGCATCCCCTGTTTCATGCTGAAATCAATCACATGAACCTTCTTCTTACCTACAATAATATTACACACAATATAGTTATAATTAGTAACTACCAAAAATAATAATATTATGTAAATATAGGTTAAATTACTTAAATATATAACTTGTAGTCTATACTAATAATAACTAGTTATAAATGGATATTGCCCATATTACGGTTTTACGATATAGATCGTGAAACCGTAATAATTATGTGTAAATA
The DNA here is from genome assembly GCF_021521415.1 of Bidens hawaiensis. NCBI lineage: Eukaryota > Viridiplantae > Streptophyta > Magnoliopsida > Asterales > Asteraceae > Bidens > Bidens hawaiensis. The sequence goes on from NW_027492917.1 coordinate 46,808, forward strand.
AGTATTGTATTAATAAAATTACGGTTTTATTGTAAAACCGTAATTTACAACTACAAATACAATACTCATTTACAATTGTAATTAAACAAGTGTTGCAGGTAGTAGTATAATAACAATCCTACCTGCAACACTTGTAATGGTAATAATAATTTATAACCTGCAAACGCTTCCAGTATGGCTTGATTGGCCGTAAAATGGGCGAACTTGAGGTACGGACACGTCTCATAAAAATGCATCTGCAGCAGATCTCGAAAGGCCGGCGAATCCTGTGGCGACTTCGGGTAAAGCCTATAAATCCTCCTCGCAAGCGCCTCAGCAAAATACGTTGCAACTTTCCTCATAGCACCCGCTTGCGAAACCGCTAAATAACCCGCTTGTTTCACAAGCGTCTCAGCTCGTTTCAAGTCATCTTGTTGTACAGCCTCAGCACACGCCATTAAAGTATGCACAAGTATGATCCCGTTCTCCTGCGAATCCACTATCACAATCGGATTCGGAGCGTAAGATGATGAAGCAGACGAAGAACACGCCGTTAAAGGCTTCTGTTTCTTCGCGGGAGGGTAAATCATGGCTTGCAGGTCATCAACAACGGAAGAACAAGCCAACAAAGGATTATCCGCACCAGGTGTGGTTGTGTTTGGGTTATCCACCACCGGAAGCTCACATATCATGGACTCAAGCCATGACGATAGATCGGATGGGTTTTGGTGTACGGAATCAGACGCAAGTTGAGACAACCCATCGTCGTTGGAAAGAACGCCTTCCAGGTGTTCGATCTTTTGAGCGACGTCTACCATATCGGACGACTTGACTTTGTATCCGAGGACGGCTAGGAGCTCGTCGACTCCAGCGTCTTGCTGGTCGATGAGGTTTTGGTTTTTCCACATCTTTGATTTGCCTGTGGAGTAGGGGTTTTGGTATCTGAAGAAGATGAAAATATTGGAAACAAAGCGGAATTAGATGATGGGGAATCTGGGCATTAGAGAGAGAAAGGAAGGGGTGGGTGATTGGTGGGACTGAGGTTAGAAATAATGAGAGATGAAAATTAAATTGAAATACAAGTGGGTGTGAAGAGAGAGGAAGAAAGGCTCGTGACGGGTGGGCGCGGCAACCGATGGACCATCAGCCGGACAACACAACACAAACTCACCACCTCTTTCTTTCTTTTTTTTATTTATTTTTTAATGGAGAGAATATATTAATTATCAATATTCCATGATCTAAAATATCTTTTATGCATAGCCGTATAGGTATTGGTTGCCAATAGGCTAGTGATGGGTGGTAAGAAACAGGTTTTGTGTTTTATGCGACTCTGTTCAATTCAGAATTGCCCCCAACATTTAGTTTTAAAGGCGTTTAGAGGCATCAAGGTGGTGATGGGAGACTAAGTGAGTATGCGGGTTCACTAGTTAGATCCTTGAGCATTTAGTTTCATAAGCACTCAGATGTACCGGGGTGATGATGTGAGACTACGAGAGTATGCGTTTTCACTAGTTAGATCTTTGAACTTAACGGGTTTTATCTCACCGAACTATCGTGAGTGTTCGCGAGCATTGGTCTCGGGTGAGGGGTTTTCAAGGATCGAAAGACGGGTGTATTCCGATATGGTGAATTTAGCCAGTAGCCTTGGAGGATTCCTTGGTCGTTCTAAAGAATGTCTAGGTGTTTTTTTTTTAATCATAGAGGATCTCACGAGTAAATCTAGCATGTTCGGATGTATATCTAAGGTCAGCTGCTCGACCTCTGTGCGACCGAATCACCTGATACGCGATAACCGCTTGAAATCTTTAAACTCTCGCCTTCTGTCGGGTTCAAACTTTAAATTAAATCCTTGATTCGTCTCTTCACTTAGATGTCCATCAAACTGGCCCAAACAGAAATCAAACCTACAATTCCATTTAGGAAGGATAGGTCACTTACACTTGAACCGAGCAATTTTCTAATAATAAAGAGATGTGAGTTTGATTTTAAATTTTATAGTTGTAAACAAATATAGATTTAATTGGTCTTCTGGTCTAATTCTATGGTGATGATTGTTAAAGTTGAGGATCTTATAATCTTAGGTTAAAAATACAACTACTTAGTAGGGTTTTTTCATATTGGTGGGGTTCTTCTTAATGATCTTGCAGGGGGGTAAGACGTGGAGCGTCAAATTATTTTGGACGATTGACATCTTATTTTAGAAAGACTTGTTTGAATATTGGGATACTTCCAAATGTTGGTTAAAAAAATAGTGTGAGAATTGTAATTATGTATATGAAATGACATTTAGTGGTAACATGGTGTATTTATAATGGTATTCCTTTTAGAAAGAACTAGTCTTTTCTACCCGGTGCGTTGCGTCGGGGCAGCTGGCAAAATCTCAGCGTTAAAACACGAACGTTGGTAAAATCCGAGCGTTACGACGATGAATCGACACAAATTCAGTCAGTATCGCCTGCGTTCATTATGATATAGACACGAATTCGGTCGGTAAACTTGCCCATTGGTAAAACTCGAGCGTTGTCGGTCATGGGCTTTAAATAAGGCTGCGAGTCTGTGTGAACTTGGTCGGTTTCTTTCAAGTTTGTTATGTTACCGGAACTAAAGCAAAACAAAAAAAAATAGCATTTGATTGGTTTCCATTACATTTATTATAGTAACTAAACTAAAAAACAAAATTCATCGACTAATACGGTGCCGCCTAGGCCACTTGCGACACCAAACTTCTTCTTTATATTATAGTTATAATTTAGAGTTTCGATAATAAAAAATGTGTAAATTGGAATAGGGATGGCAACAAGTTGGGTATATTTTTTTATATATATGCTTCACAACCTATAAAATACAAAGAATTTTTCAGGTATATGATTAGGTTAAATGGACATGCGTTTTGGGGTAATCGGACCTATTATTATCTATAATGCCTAACCCATACCTGTTGAAGATCACATGCTCATTCACTTTTGCCAAACTAACGAAATTACTCCATAACCATGTGATCTTCTAATTTGTGTAATCAAATTAGAACAAAGATATAACTCAAAAAACATTAATATACTATTTTTATAGGTCTATGTCCAAATTTATTTTTGTTTGTTAATAAGACATGGTACGAATAACCTTTAACGTGTGAAATGTGAGTTCTAAGAAGATTAAAGTAATTATACTAAAATTAGCATGACTATTATTACAATACGATAGAGCTTTAAGTTAGAACACTTATTATTACATTAGACAAAACTAGGCTTGTAAACGAACCGAACGTTCGGAAACTATTCGTGAACCGTTCGGCGGGAAATTCGTTTATTTAATAAAAGAACGAACATGAACAAAAAATTTTTGTTCATTTAATTAAACGAACAAACATGAACACATGTTCCGTTCGTTCATTTATGTTCATGAATGTTCGTTTATTTATGCTTGTTTATGTATTAATAGAATATAATTAAATATTATCTAGATAGGTAATCTGATTAAAGGTTTTTATATTTGTTAATTTGCGTTCATTTAAGTGTTTTCATTTAAGTTTATTTATGTTTGTTTGTGTTCATTTATATTTGTTCATTTATGTTCGTTTATCTTTGTTCAGTTATGTTCGTTTAGATTTTAAACAAACGAACACAGATGTCCTTTTTTATATAAACGAACATGAACATAAATATTTGTTCGATTAAGTGTCCGTGTTCTTTTAAAGTTAAATGAACGAACACGAGCAGGCCTTTGTTCGTGTTCATTCGATTCGTTTACAGGCTTTCATTATTCACATTGATAAATACATTGGTCTCAATCTATAGGCTCTGCCGATTTTATTTGTGTTCGTGAACACATTAATTTCGTTAATGAACGAACACGAACACAAAATCTCGTTCGGTAAGTGTTCGTGAACCGTTTGTGAACACATTATTTTCTTAACGAACGAACATGAACAAGACCTTGTTTGTGTTCGTTCGGTTCATTTACAGCACTAGACAAAACAGTATCTTAATAATAAGTTTTCTATTGTTTTCATAGTTACTTTAATGTTTCTTATGTTATTATATAGAAGTTGCCAGCACGGTCAAAGTGAGTAAAACCTTATATCTCCGAAGTTTCTCACATGTTACTTTTAAGTAACAATAATATCACCGTTGGAGAACGTGAGATCATTGGAAGCGATGGATGCAGTTCGGTCCGTTACAAATTATTTCTTATCAGGGCTATTACTTTTACCCGAAATCCAATCTGAGAAAACTTGTACTTGAACTAACCCGATCCGAGAAACCGAACCGAAATAATTCGGGTTGGTTCTTGGATCCGAATTCTAGGTTTCGGGTCAACCCGAATAAACTTTTAGTTTTAAAAGCATATATATTTTTAGGTATTACAGGTTAAGCTTAGCCGCTAACGTTATCAGAATTTAGTCCAAATCGACTGTTCTCATTCCACAAATTATGAATCGTTTGTTTATTGTTTATTAATGTTTCAATTTGTGACTAAATGCAGCTATAAATCCAATAGTCTAATCACGTCATACTAAAGACGATTATCTCGTTCTTGTTTATTATGGTTGAACTTTGTTAAATTTTACTCTTTTAGGATGTTTTATCAGTTTATTTTGTTTTATTGTTGGTTTATTTATATTATGAGTAAAGAAGAATATGTTGCATTTAAATTTAGCAATGCAGTTTTTTTCCCTAGAATACTCGAAACCCGATTAACCCAACCCGCAATAACCCATAACCCGAACCCGAATAAACCGTGAGAGATTTGGGTTAGGATTTTGGTCTAGAATTAAAACTTTGAAACTCAAAAAACCCGATACCCGAAAAACTAGTCCGAAAAACACCCCTACATTTTACCAATAAAATTAAAAACATTGTGGTCAAAGGGAGTAAAAAATTCGTATCTACAAGTTTCTCACATATTCCACGGTTTTCAACTTACTATGTTTCTAGCATCATTATCATGATGAAATTAGCGACACAAAATAAGCACACATAGTTTATGTGGGATTGTGGGTGAGTCTTATTTTGGTCAACTTAGCGAATACAAATATATCATTTTTTTCTATTAATTTGACCAACAAACAACCAGTCAACAAATGGGTATTCTGACTTCAGTTAACATTTATCAATAGTTTAATATCTTACGTTTCTACCCTCTGACTTTCATAAATAACAGGTAGGTCCCCCAACACTGAAAGTTCAATACCATTAACTACGGCTATCGTGTAATGTTATTATCTTGTCGGATATTAAAATTAATATTACTCCTAGTTCATAAAGTTCATTTTTATTCAACATATGTATACCAAATTCACCTTCACACAGATCTAGTCGTTTGCTGAAGCGATAAAAACCCGTTAAAAGTTTGTTACGTCTATTTATTTTATAAGAGTAAACTGCGGTTTTCGTCCATTTAGTTTATCCGAATTTGCGGTTTTAATCCAATAGTTTTAAATCTGTGATTTTCCTCCCTGAGCTTTAATTTCACTTGCAATTACACCAGATCCCACTAACACTGAAGTTTGGTCGTTAAACCCATCAACATGCCCCTTACTTGAGGGACAGTTTCTCCCCAAATAAACCTCAACCCTAACACACAAGCCCCTTCGCGTGAGGGGCTGAGGTGTATTTGAGGAGAAAAGACAAAATTGCCCCTCACATGAGGGGCACACTGATGGGTTTAACGATTAGACTTAACGGGGTTAGTGGGGTCAGGTTTAATTGCAAGTGAAATGAAAACACATGGACGAAAATCACATATATAAAACTATTTGACTAAAACCGTATATTTGAACAAACAATCATGACGAAAACCATCGTTTTGTCTTTTTGTAAGTTATCAAACTTTGTTCGGGAAAAATGACGGACCTAGCTTCCTTCGAATTATGGCCAATATCACGAAAATAATAGGCATGTTTTTTTTTTTAAAACAATAAAATATGTGAAAATAGAGTGTTATTTTAAGTTTGAGTTTTAACACATAGTACCCCACCAGCAATTACTCTAATAGTACCACAAGTCCAAAACTATTAGTTTGATTCTGTTTGGATTAATAATTGTACTATTTTGAGATAAATTAAAACAATAACTTCAAGTTAAATAGTGAAAAAAAACTTCTATTTTTGGTAGGGATTGGATTTTTAATAGAATGGTCGTTTGGAGAAAAACTTATTTCAAATAAAATATATTATTTTTATAATTCTAATGAAGTATATATTACATATCAAACTATCAATCATGTTTTAGATTCACAACATGATGTTAATTATTAAATGTAGTTTAATTATTAAACAGTTTAATTATTAAACGTAGTAGCATGTTCACTTGTCGAAATTCTTTAATCTAGATGGGTTCTATACTGGACACCAATCTGGCAATGTTAACTAAGTGGTGATTGCGGTTTAAAGAAGAAGAATGTGCATTGACTAAGGGTAACCTAGTCTTTTCATCATTCTTTGAGGTCTTGGCAATTCATCCGTGCCAAGATCTCGATTTTGAGGCATTGGACACAGGAGTAATATTTCTACATCGTTGGTTAAATCAGGGTGGTCATAACACTGTATCAGAGGTGGTCATAACCACTATATTCCTAAATTTACAAGATCAGGGTGTGCTTCTTCTAAATTTTCGAACATAAAATTTGACCGGTGTAAAATATGGACGATATATAATAACAAAATATTTGTTCCTTTAAAACGAGTTGCTATAAAACGATTAGGGTGCGCTTAATCTTTCTATAACTATAAAATGAGTTGCTAGAGGTGGTCATAACACTATGTTCTTAAATTTACAAGATTAGGGTGTGCTTCTTCTAAACTTTAGAACATAAAATTTGACCGGTGTAAATGTGGATGATATATGAAGGGGTATGCACCCGGCTTAATATCGAGCGGGGCGGGTCAACCCACAAGATATAGACAAGAGGCTTGAAATCAGGATGTCATGAAGACACAAAGCCAAAACCTATGCGCAAGCGCATGAAACATCTGCGCATGGCGCATATCACATATGCACACAACACACACATTTAGTGTGAGAATAAAGAGAAGACCTTGCGCATCCCCGGGATAGGCGCATAAAGGCCGCGCGTAAGCGACACACAACAAATGAGACAATAGTCTAATCCAAATCAGGATAAGGACAACCATGATTGTACTCATCAGACAACCTTCCAGAAGGTATCTTTTAAGGAATAAAGAATGTGCTGATGTTGACAGCTGCCAATGAAGGGTGGACAACTCAGCAAAGCCCATGTGCCACCGCGTGATGGCACATGGGTCAGGTGAAATACCTTGGTCAGAGAATAATCAATGAAAAAACACCATGTGTCCTAAGTACACGTGGCGCGAAGCAATAGGAGGAGGCCAAAAAGGCCCTAATTGGGTCTGAGCCCAATCATTGGAAACCCTAATACTATAAATACCACACCACCTCCACAGTTGGAGGCAGGGAATAAAATATATTTTAAGTCCTTTACTCATTTTCACATCCTGATTATCCTCTCCTACAATATCTGATTCTCACACCGGAGGGTTACCCCAAAGAGGACCCATCTGTCCCTTTCTGAGAGGTAAGCTCACGGTACTGTTCGTTTTGTAGGTGGAAGAACTCGTATCTCGGAAAACCATCAGTGATATAGCACACTCGTACCCGAGGAACGTTGATCGTATACAAGTAAGTCGATACACGCTTCTTCATTGGCGCCATCACCTGTTACAATGGCAACAAAACCACTATTTCATCAATTTTCTCTCTGAAAATCTTCACCATGGTTTCCGGTGTTCGAAACAACGATCAAGTTCTGGAGGATAATGAGCTTGAGGATGTTAATGAGGGACATCAGGTTCTGAGGGCGCCGCGTGACACTGCGCGCACCACCAGTAACCATCCCTTCAACATAACACCTCATAGTCAAACTGAAACTCCCCAGACGATCTCACGTTCCAAAATCTGACTGGTACAAAACAAAAAGGACCAATGGGCCCGGAAGTTGAAACCAATGACCCTAAAGAATGGCTCATAAACGAACAACGGCGTTTAATGGACAAATACAATGAGTTGGAAAAACACATAAAGTTAGCCGATTTAACACAAAAGCTCGCATTTGATAAACAAACCATTCAGGGAACAACAAAAAAGACGCGCGCGCTGGAAGACGGTCATTCTGTTCACACCGAACAAGCTGATATTAGTGATGATGAAGAGGTGCACAACATGAAGAAGACGCGAGATACTCATGCAGGAGGTTCACAGCTTCGCGCGCACATGCACATAGCACCTGGAGCCAAAGCTGATATGGATTTATGCACACCATACAACCCACAAGCGAAAGGGCAAGTGGACGTAACCACACCATATAGGCCAGCCATCTTGGTAAAACATTCAAAATTCGCTGAGCGCATTGCGAAGGCTCCCATTCAACACAAAACCAAGATGCCAAGTGGTTTAGGCAAGTACGATGGTACAACAGATCCAGATGATTTCTTACAAGGTTTTTATAACACTGGAAACTTAGAAAGCTGGACGATGCCAACATGGTGTCACATGTTTGCTCGCTGCCTCACGGGTGCAGCGCGTGTCTGGTTCGAAAGCTTGCCGACAGGACAAATCGATGGGTTCGAAGAGCTATTGGAAAAGTTCCAGGCTCACTTTGTACAGCAGCGCAGACACACGCGCGACCCCGATGACATCATGCATTGCGTACGCAGGAATGATGAAACCATTGAAGACTACATAACTCGTTTCAATCAGGAATCTCTTGCAATTGGAGGCATCACTAAACAACTCTTGCGCGTGGCCTTTATACAAGATGCGCGCAGTGATCAACTCCGCAGAGCTCTCGTGAGCAGAGAAGGCATGCCAACCACTTGGGCTAAGCTTATGGAAGCATCGCGAGTCTTCGCGCGAAATGAAAAACAAATTGCCCAAGACAGAGCAAGAGATAAAGGGCATCAAACAGAAGCACCACGTAACAATGAAAGGAGGGGCAAACAAAACTCCGTATGGTCCAGGTTGCAACAAACCAATAATTCTCCTGCAGAAAAGCAAGCGCAACAAAGTTCACCCCAAACCCAAAAAGACATTCTTAATCGCGGAGAAGGTGACAAGAAGGAAGGCGGCAGAGAGCCTAACAGACCTCTACCAAGAATATGGACTCCCCTCACCAAAACGCCTTCGCAAGTGTTAAGCACAGAGAATGTCCAGTTTAAAAACCCCAGGCCATTACTCCATAAGGGACCACCGAACAGTGGCAAATATTGTGAGTTTCACAAATCCACAGGGCACAACACCGATGCATGCCATCATTTGAAGGATGCGATCGAAAAAGATGTGAAATCAGGCAAGTTGACTCACCTGGTAAAAAATCCAAGACCAGAGAACGAACAACCAGACGGAGCCTCAGCCAGTAAAAAATTCAAAAGAATCTGTGTAGCTGAAGGAAGAAGGCAAGGGCAAGGATCGAGGAAGAGAAGCGCGCAAATCCAAGGGGATTGGCGCGAGCAACAAGTAATCTTTCCAAGAATCAGAGGAGGCCCGTCTATCAGCAGTCCTCTAGTCATCACTGCACACATCGCTCATTATGTGGTGTCAAGAGTTCTGGTGGACACCGGTAGTGAGTCAGACATCATGTATGAGCAATGTTTCAGGAAGTTGGATCCAGCAGACCAAGCAAGGCTCGAAGTTGTGAGTGCACCAATCTCAGGTGTCTCAAACGAAATTATTCACCCCCTAGGTCAGATACAATTCGAACTAACTATGGGGGATGAGAAGCACAAGCGAGCTGAAATTGTCAACTTCCTGGTCTTGCCCACCACTTTATGCCATAGTATGATCTTGGGTAGAGGAACGATTGCCCAATTCAACGCCATACCGTCACCAGCGCATGGCGCGTTGGGGTTCCCAACACCAACAGGAGTAACATTTGTGTACCGAGATCATTTATGCGCAGTAATAAGTATACCTCGAGAGGGGAGAATGAAGCTTCCAGTGGCAAACAACGCGCCAGAGGAATGGATTCTCAACCCAAAATTCCCAGAACAAACAATCACAATCGGAGCTACGATATCAGATGACACAAGAGTGAGAATGAAAAGATTGCTCACAACGTATATGTCAGTCTTCGCGTGGCAACATTATGATATGACTGCATTATGATATGACTGGGGTTCCGCGAGACCTGGCGCAGCACTCTCTCAACACATTCAAGTCCGTGGAGCCAATTGCTCAAAAGAAAAGAGTCATGGGAGACGAGAAGACAGATGCCATGAATGAGCAAGTAGAAGATCTACTGCGCGCGAATATCATTCGCCCAATACGATATCAAACATGGGTAGCCAATCATGTGATGGTAAAGAAGAGCAATGGTCATGGAGAATGTGCATTGATTTCAAGGACCTCAACAAGGCGTGTCCAAAAGATTGTTACCCCTCCCAAACATTAACACGAAGGTGGACTCTGTGGTGCCATTTAAGCTCAAATGTTTCCTGGATGCCTATAAGGGCTATCACCAAATTCAAATGGCACCACAGGATGAAGACAAGACTGCTTTCAGAACTGACAAGGGTGTTTTCTGTTACATAAAAATGCCCTTTGGTTTGAAGAACGCAGGAGCCACTTACCAAAGACTCATGGATGCAATTTTCAACGAGCAGATTGGAAAAAACTTAGAAGTCTACGTGGATGGTTTGGTGATTAAAAGCAGGGAGGAAAAACAAATGCTCAAAGACATCGAAGAAACCCTTCGGCGCCTAAAGGAAGTAAACATGAAGCTCAACCCGAGCAAATGCACATTCGGCGTGGAAGAAGAGAAATTTCTCGGCGTAATTGTCACCAAGGATGGTTTCAAGGTGAACCCAGAGAAGGTGGAGGCTATCCTCGGCATGCCCTCACCATCCACCATGAAGGAAGTTCAAAAGTTGAATGGTAGATTGGTATCAATAAACAGGTTCCTAGCAAACCATGCAAGCAAATCTACCCCATTCATTAACACATTGAGAAATTGCTTAAAGAAAAGCCAATTCAAGTGGACGCCTGAGGCCGAGCAAGCTTTCAGTGAGATAAAAGAATGTCTGATAAATCTGCCTGCGCTCACAGCTCCACTACCTGGTGAAACTTTAACGTTGTATCTGTCAGCAGGAGAGCGCGCCATTGGCGCAGTAATATTGGTGGATCGCAAGAGAATCCAAACACCAATTTATTATGTAAGTCGGGTGCTGATAGATCCTGAGACGCGCTACACCATCATAGAAAAGTTAGTTTTATCACTAACGCATGCGTCGCGCAAGTTTTACAGATATTTCAATGGTCATCCTATTGAAGTCCTGACTGATTACAACATCCAGCAAGTCTTGCGACGTCCCGCGCTCTCAGGAAGGCTGACAAAATGGGCGCTGGAATTAGGAGAGCACACGATCACCTATAAGCCTCGTCCAGCAATCAAGGGACAAGTCTTAGCTGATTTCATCGCAGAAATCCCTGAAGGAAAAGTCAAAGAGGCCCAGCGCGAAGTAGACCCTCCGCAAGCCAATAATGAAGAAAACGTTTGGAGATTATTCACTGATGGAGCTTCAAACAACGAAGGGTCCGGCGCAAGGCTCAAACTGGTGGATCCAGAAAATCATGAGTATACTTTCGCAATCAGGTTAGATTTCAAGAGCACCAACAATGAAGCTGAGTATGAAGCCCTGCTGGCTGGTTTGCGCATCGCGCACAAGTTCGGAGTTAAAAAGCAAGAGGCTCATGTAGATTCATACCTGGTAGCAGCACAAGTCAATGGCTTTTATGATGCCAAGGAGAACACCATGCCTCTGTATCTAGAGCAGGCGAAGAAACTCACCGAACAATTTGACTTATTCAGAATCATACACATTCCGCGCAGTGAAAATAAGTCTGCCGATGCGCTAAGCAAGATGGCATCAACCAGCTTCGATCATTTTGGCAAAGATGTCAGGGTGGAAGTAATGAGCAACCCGTCGGTGGGAGCGAAGTCTGTTATTGTAATTCATACAACACCTTCATCATGGATAACTCTAATAATGGAATTCTTGAAGGAGAGAAAGGTACCAGACGATCGCGCACAGGCGAGGAAGATAAGACACAAGTCGCAGAACTACGAAATGCTCGATGGTACGTTATATCGACGCTCTTATCTTGGACCACTCATGAAATGCCTAGACGCTGAGGAAGCAAGCTATGTGATCAGAGAGATACACGAAGGAATCTGTGGAATACATGCTGGCCCGCACATGGTGATCGCCAAGGCAATGAACGCAGGTTACTATTGGCCAGGCATGTACTTGGACGCGTTAAAAGAGATCAAAAAATGCAAAGCGTGTCAGAGCTGTGCGCCAAATACCATGCGGCCAAAGAACAACTTGATTCCGGTGACCTCTGCATGGCCTTTCCACAAGTGGGCAATCGATATTGTGGGTCCCTTACCATAAGCGCCGGGGCGAGTAAAGTTTTTGGTAGTGGCAGTAGACTATTTCACAAAATGGGTTGAAGCCAAGCCACTGGCAAAAATCACTGCCGAGGCAATGAAGCAATTTATTTGGAGCCACATCGTATGCCATTTTGGCCTGCCCATGGAAATCGTGAGCGACAATGGCAAACAATTCACTGATAGGAAGATATCCAGTTGGTTCAAGGAATTGCACATCAATCAGGTCTTCACTTCAGTATACCACCCTCAAGGGAATGGCCAAGTGGAACGCGCGAACCAAAGCTTGCTGAATGGGCTGAAGAAAAGGTTAGAGGGAGAGTCCCATGCATGGGTCGATGAGTTACCTAATGTCCTGTGGGCGCACAGGACATTAAGCAAAACCAGCAATTGCGAGTCCCCGTTCAGCCTAACCTATGGAACGGAGGCTATGATTCCAGCAGAGATTTGATGCCCATCCTATAGAGTGCTCATGATGAGTAAGACGGATAACGAGCAAGAAAGGAGGTTGGATCTCAATTTACTTGAGGAACGCAGAGAGGCGGCTATCATCAGTGAAGCCAAATACAAGAAAAAGCTAGAAAAATACTACAATCAGCGCATGAAAGAATTCCACTTCAAGAAGAATGATTTTGTCCTTCGGAACAATGAAGCTAGTCGCGCAATACCCCCGGGAAAGATGTCTCCCAACTAGGAGGGACCTTATCAAGTCTCGGAAGAATTGGGAAAAGGCGCATACGCTTTAAAAGATTTAAATGGAAAGAAGATCCCGCACACATGGAACGCAGCACAACTTAGAAAATGTTTCATGTAAAAGTTGTCAAGTTTGTAATCAAGGCTTTTTAAGCCATTACGAATAATGATACACTCTATTTTTCCTTAATATGCGTTCTATTACCTTTTGCATACATGTTTCACACTTCCCTTTATTAATTTTGAGCAATATGACAACATTGTATTGACATCAAACTAAATATAAAACGAAGTAAAACATACATGCGCGAGCTTCAAGCTCAGACGCGTTAACGAGTTTTAACTCTAAAACGTCAGGGCCTTAGCCCAATAATATGAGCCTTAGCTCAAATTACTCATAGCATCTATCCTACGTATTGCGTAGCTGGACCATAAAAATACCTAAGCACAACTAAGGCAAAGCATATGCCAAAGCATAGTTGTTAAGGTCTCAGGTCGGGGTCGCGCATGGGATTATAATGGATATAGGCAGAGTAACACATACTGACACGTAAAGGCTAAAAAACTCATTCATAATTCCCTATAATAAATGCACAATAACGTCGCGCAAAAGAGGAATAATGAAATGCCAAGGCACGTGTCAGCATATTCAGAATATCGCAAAATAACTTGAAATATGACAACTGTTAAGGATTAAGTAAAAATAATTTCCTTACAACCTTGTTCAAGTTTCAATGTGTAAGCATACCTTATATTCAACAAGCACACACATGCAATATAAAGAGATGAATTGGGAATGCGCAAGATGCGAATAAGGGAAAAACAAAATTTCATTCCGAAACATAGAAGTTTACAAATTTACAAATGATGAGGTAAAAACTACAAACAAAAAAAAAAAACAAGAAGGGCTTTTCAAGTCTCTATGTTAATATCAGCCTCTTCATCTTCCTCATCATTATTTCCTCCCTCAACATCTGGCGCAGCACGCTCCTCGTCATCTCCAAACTTACCATAATCAAGCTGTTCGTCTTGAATATAGTCGTCTTCTGTCATGATAGCGTCAGGAGTAGGTCCTTTGGCCACGCCAGAGCCGCTGGCAGAGGTAGCGTTGCCCGCGCCATCATCATTGCCACCAGTCCCTTCACATTTATCAAGTAATTTCTTTAAAGCGCCAAGATCGGGCTGGTCAGCAAGCGCGGCTATCTGCAAGTCACAAGGAACAGTATAAGTACAAAAGATTATGAAAATAAGTCAAGTAAACTCATTAAGGTTAAAATACCTGCTCAAGGATGGGAATTGGAGTATTCAAGTACTTCTCCCCCACCTCAGCCATGTCAGCGCAGACAGCGTCGAGCTGATAAGGGTAGTCGGATGGATTCTTCTTTAGCATGCCATATTCATAACCATCCTTAAACCCCTCAGCCCGACCCACCAAGCGCGACGCCGCATTACAGTCCATCACAAGGGTCTGAAACTCGTCTGAGTATTTCATGGCATAAGCGCAACGAGTCACACCCTGTGAAATCAGCCATTGACGGTCCTGCGCGAGGGAAGAAACAGACGTCTCAAGAGCAGGGATTTGAGAGTTTAACAACTTAACAGTTTCCTTGGCTTGTTTTAGCTCTTCTTTGTCAGACGTTGCCGCCGCCAAGGCTTCATTCTTTTCCACTCGCGCAGCATCGAGCTCTTTCTTCAGGCGCGCAACCTCACTCTCCAATAAAGATTTTTCAGTATTAACCTACGCGATAGTTTGGTCATGCGCCTCCACTGCCAACTCCAGGTCACGCGCTCGACGCGCGTACTTGGCCGCATCTGCCTCTGCCACTTGCAGTTTCTCCCGCGCAGCTTGCAGCTCAAGCCCGCGCTTCACAAAAGCAGCGTTGGAACTTGCCCGGTTCTCGCTAAGTTCTGCTTGGAGTTTCTCAGCTTTCTCTTGGGCATCAGAAAGATTCCAAGCAGAAATCTTAGCCTCTTGCTTGGCCTCCGAAAGGGCATCACGTACCTTTATATAATCATTGCGAAGCTCTTGGGAGGCAGCAAAAAACGCAGACCCAGCAAAAAGGTGGTCATTAAGCAAATCCACGCGAGCGCGGTCCTCTTGAAACCTTCTTTCAGCTGGAGGAACAGAGTGAGCCCATAAGTCTTCACATACGCCCAAGGATTGGAATGAGCTCTCTTCAATGATACTCCAGCTCAGGCGGTATATGTGATCGGCTCCCTACAAACACAAAGCAACGCAAATAAACGTTTTAATTATCTAAACACTAATTTGGAAGTCTGCACAGCGGAGCAAAATAAACTTATACCTGAGGAGAACCGGCAGAAAGATTAGCGCCAGCTGATGAGCTCCTGCCTGCCCCATGAGAAAAAGGCTGCGCCACGAAATCTCGTGGCGCTATAGGGCTTACGCGGCCACGATCAGAATTTTCAAAATTAACCTCCTCATCATCCTCTATAACATGTCTCTTCTCCTGTGATTTGGAAGAATCAAAAATAGTCTCACGAGGAGGGCTGCGCGCAGGAGGAGGTGAGGGAGGTCTTGACGCTGTTAGAGCAGCGCGAAAAATAGTCTCCTGCTCCTTAGTGATCCCAATGAGGGGAGATTCAGTACTTGTTGGAGCAGGAGCAGAACTAACGGCGCCAGCGCTAGCAGTGCCACCAGCAGCTTGTGTGCCAGCTATAATTCATATGAAAAAACCAACAAGGAAAATGATTCATGACTTGAACTAAAGGAAAAAATCAGACAATCAAAGCGCAATAAATACCTTGGCGCACCGCAGTCCGCGAATTAAGCATCGCCATGAAGTCCATTTTCCCCCTTTTTGAGGGCAAAACAGAGGACTTCAAAACAACCTTCGGCATAGCCTTGGTACCTTGCTGCGCCTGAGGTTGAGCCACCAACGTTGCCGGCTCTACAAACATTTGAGTGAACAAAGCTTCATTAATAACTCTATCGGAATCACGCTCATAAAACCACAAAATATAAACAAAGTATACCTGTTGGAGAAGACAAAACAGCAGGCGCAGCACCGCTTCCCTTGTCCGCCGCGCGCAGATATGAGGTGGCAGCACCATACCTCGTGTGGACTGGAGGATTGCCCACACCTTGAGGCAAAGAAGACGAGGAAAACTTGGAAGTAAAACCCTTGGTTTTCTCAAGTCCCTTCACTTGAGTAGGAGGAAGATCCTGGGCAACAGAGGCATCATCTTTTTTCTGTTTTTTACTGGCCCCTGCGCCAGTTTTGCCTTTAGCCTTGCGCTTGAGTTTTTGCGCTTCAGCTTCTGCCTCCTCCCCTTCCTTTTCCACAGGCTCTAACTCATAATTAGCGAGCGCATCTACAATAAGCGCAACAGAAATGATAAAACCAAATTTGGTATTCTAAGGGCCTAAGCACAAATACAAAGGCTTACCAGGCACATCGCTGTCAAGGCAAAACTCTAAGTCAACAGGAATAAACATATCGTCAAAACGATCAGGAAAGACGGTTTCCGCAGGGTTCAGCGCGGCAGATCCACCCTCCGTATGCTCGTCATAGGCGGCGTGGATGTATTCCTTGATGTCTGCATAAAACAAGACAAGTGATATCAGCAAAACGAATTATACTCGCGCAGAATTAATGCAATGAACAAACAACCCACCTGAGCCATCAACACGGATGACAGGCTCAGTCTTGCTGTCAGTCCACCTCTTGCTCATACCAACCCCCACCAGCGCTTTCTCGCAAATATTCTTAGCGGGGGATGGCTCAGCAGATAACTACTTAACCCATATGCCAGTTGGGTTCTTAAGGACATTGTCATCCGCGGGCGCAGAAGTGATCGCGCGCATGGTCATACGAATGGGAATAACACCAGCCTTGATATAAACGAATTTTTCAGCCCAGTCATGAAGGCTTTTGAAGGTAACAGTGCAGCACTTAACCTTCTAACTGCGCGGTGTGAACGAGAACCAAGAATCTAGGATTTTCGGCTTATAAAAATATTGAAAGCGCCGAGGTGTGGGCTCCTTGCGCTGAGCTTTGCACATGAACTCAAAATGAGTCATGCGCACTAATCCACAGGGATGGACTTGAGATATATGAATCCCGTAAAATTGGAGGGGCGCACCTATAAACCTCGTCATCGGAAGACGAAGATTACAGTGGGTGAAAAAATGAGAATATAAAGAGATATAGCCGGCGGGAGGATCCGCCGCCGTTTGCCCGGTCGCCGGGAGCAGACAACCATACTCAGGGAGAAAACCCTGAGAGGCGACGAGATTATCAAAATCAGGTTGTTTCAACTTGCAGGGAATCTCATCCCATCTCTTCATCGCCTTGTTCTTACCTCCCTCCTCCGACGAGGCCTCGGCAACCCGAGTACCCTTGCCGGTTTTCTTCAAAGTAGACATAACCACTGATTTTACACGGCCTTTACTTGGGGAAATTGTGGTGTCTGGGTTATCAGACATACAATTGCGAATCGAACAATATGGTTACTTTAAGCACGGAATTCAGGGACAAAGACGAAAGCTCTTAATCGGAATGTAAATGATAGGCAAAAGCTCTGAAAATGACAATGGAGATGAAGAAAAAACCGTTCAAAAGGTTTGGTTTTATAGGCCCAGGAGAGAGAGAGATAAACAAGTAATAATCAGATCTACGCTCACGCGCCCCCACTCGCAGGCGTAGGTCAACATAAGCGCGACACGTGTTCCTGACACTGTATGAGGAGACGTGAAAAGCCACTGTAGCACCTCGAGTACACGAAAGGTCTGACACATAACGTCTCCATCTCTGATGCATGTCAACACCAACCAACCACGTGCATTGACGATTCGTTTTAACCAAAGGGATGGAATTTCGCGCAACGCGCGTACAAGAAAAGAAAAAGAAAAAACAAGCCCTATTGAAAAAGCAAACTATTAAGTCTAATATCTATCTTACCTCGCTCGCGCGAGACAAGACGCACATTAGACTAGGGGGCTTGAAGGGGTATGCACCCGCCTTAACATCGAGCGGGGCGGGTCAACCCACAAGATATAGACAAGAGGCTTGAAATCAGGATGTCATGAAGACACAAAGCCAAAACCTATGCGCAAGCGCATGAAACATCTGCGCGTGGCGCATATCACATATGCACACAACACACACATTTAGTGTGAGAATAAAGAGAAGACCTTGCGCATCCCCGGGATAGGCGCATAAAGGCCGCGCGTAAGCGACACACAACAAATGAGACAATAGTCTAATCCAAATCAGGATAAGGACAACCATGATTGTACTCATCAGACAACCTTCCAGAAGGTATCTTTTAAGGAATAAAGAATGTGCTGATGTTGACAACAGCCAATGAAGGGTGGACAACTCAGCAAAGCCCATGTGCCACCGCGTGATGGCACATGGGTCAGGTGAAATACCTTGGTCAGAGAATAATCAATGAAAAAGCACCAGGTGTCCTAAGTACACGTGGCGCGAAGCAATAGGAGGAGGCCAAAAAGGCCCTAATTGGGTCTGAGCCCAATCATTGGAAACCCTAATACTATAAATACCACACCACCTCCACAGTTGGAGGCAGGGAATAAAATATATTCTAAGTCATTTACTCATTTTCACATCCTGATTATCCTCTCCTACAATATCTGATTCTCACACCGGAGGGTTACCCCAAAGAGGACCCCTCTGTCCTTTTCTGAGGGGTAAGCTCACGGTACTGTTCGTTTTGTAGGTGGAAGAACTCGTATCTCGGAAAACCATCAGTGATATAGCACACTCGTACCCGAGGAACGTTGATCGTATACAAGTAAGTCGATACACGCTTCTTCAATATATAATAACAAAATATATGTTCCTTAAAACCATTATAACATTAGATTAGTCGTGTATGCATAGTTGGTTTAATGATAAAAGGTCTGTTCTTTAAAATGGAGACGCGTGTTCAATTTTCACCTGGGCCGGTTTGAAGGGCATCTAGGTGAAATAACAAATCAGAACTTAATCCCGGTTCGAAACCGATAGGGAATGAGGGTTTACGAATTCCATCCGGTTCCTGTAAATCAGTTGGGTACGGTCTTATGACGGTCTAGGAGTCGACCTTGACATAGCCCCGTCCCCGAAATGGTATTTAAAAAAAATAAAAGAGTATGAAGTCGATAGATTGACCTAAATATATAAAAAAAAACATGAGAATGTTAAATTAAATAAATCTATATAAGTAATAATTTTCACAAGATAACAATCATGCAAGTTTGGGTTGTACGTTGGGCTACAGTATATAAAAAGACAAGGTGCATGTGACGATTGCAGGTGCATCATAAGACTGAAAGAAAGAACGGCCCCCAACAGATCTGACGCATAATCAACCCCAGATATCTCACCATGTGATTCCGCCACGTGTCCCAGGTCTTACACTGGGACCCACTTTGTTTCCTTTCCATCATTTCCTGGTATTGAAAGGACAGAAATTTCCATTTTTAATTTTTATTTTAAATATATAAAATAAAGAATTATTTTTATTTCGCACGATTTAAGTATCAGATTACTATATTAACTAGTTGCTTTAGACAACGCGCTATGGTAAAACTCAGTTGGTATCATTTTGTTACGATAATGGTTTTTTATGGCGTCGTTACGGTTCGTTACATATTAAAAATTTATAAGATTATTTGTATAACTTAATGGTACTTGAAGGCTACCAATTGAAAATTTTCAGATTAATTGTATAAGCAAATGAAAGTTGATAGGTATTATATGCAAGTGTTTAGGATTAATTGCGTAAATAAATGAAGTCTGTGGTGTAGAACATGTAATAATTTAGCACAACATTCACAGCTATATTTTCTAATATATACTGTGGTGTTCGGATATAATAAGAAGACATTTTTCTTAAAGATTAAAAAAGCTACCATTGAATGTCATAAGCTACCATTGTGGAGGGCAAAAGGGGGGAAAAGTTAATTTATTCTCCGAGTTTAAATCACATGTTAATTTCTTAATTATTTTTAAACATTAATAATTTTTTTATATGACATTTAGAAAAATACACCATAAAATCGTGCATCTTTTTATATTAATCTTAAACATGAGAATACTATTGTCATACTTAAAAAAAAAATCAAAAACCCATTTACGAAAGACACAATGGACAACAAAACACTAAAGCACACCATGGAAAAACATAATGGACAACAGACAAAAAAAATACACTGACCATAACCTATAACGTAATGTATTGACATGGTTGTCTCATACCCCATGCGCGGCTCGACTGACGTATTGAGCACGGTCTCGATGAGGGCATAAAACATTTTTTTAAAAGCTATAGATATATCTAATAACAGATTTTTTCAAATTCTCGTCTTGGGCATTCACAATTTTCGGGAAGGCCCTATGTACTGAAAACCCAGTTAAAAAACACGAGCATAATTTATAGCACAGTGTATAAAAAAAACTCACTATTATATTTTTAATTTTATATAACAACTAGTAGGTAGACCCCACGTTGCGGCGGGGGATGTGTATAGCACCTAAACTTGATGATCAGGTGTGAAACACTAAAGAAATTATAATAGTATGTATATACATGAAAAGTGATACATTATCAGGAGACCACAATCCTATACATTATGAAACCCTAGGTACATGTTTAATATCCTTTAACCAGTGAAAAGAATAGGAAGAATAATACCATCCATGCGTATACTAAAGCAAACCAATGGACTGTTACTATTTTCATCTGCAAAGAATAATACAAAAATAATCACTACTACATCAAGCAGACTTCAATTCTTGTAAAACACAAATCAACTCAACAACTCCATTAAGTGCAACCGCAGCCAAAACAAAGATGAAGGTCACCCAACCTGGGCCGCCATATCTATTTCTATAAAAACTAAAGCAAAAAAAATAAGGTTTCAAGTCAATGTTGAAGTTAATAAAAATGAATATGTAGAACAATACATACCATTTGCTATCAATCAGTCTTGGATTAGATCAAGTGTTGTACGGCCTACCTTTGCTCTGATAATCAAACTGAAACAAACTAACAATTAAGGGTTGATATGTTCACGGGGCCACAGATCAGCCGTTATGAAGCATTGAAAACGATGAAAATTTGATTATTCCCAATTTGTTTGTGAAGCTGGCTGGAGAACTGAAAGGGATGAACTATGATGAAGACGTGTGTCGTATGTGTCGTCAGTCCATTAGCAAGTTGTATAACATTATCAAAACAATTTACAACCCATAATGCATTGTACAACTCCAGCGCCTTATGTACAACCTGTAAAGCAACTGCTAATTGTATATATATATATATATATATATATATATATATATATATATGTTATACTCTTGTGAAAGATAAAAAAACCGTTCGTCAATATAGTACAATTTTTAAAAAAAATATCGAATAAAAAGTTATGACCATCTTCAAATGATTGAGAAAATGACATGCCCTTTATGCGTGGAAATATAAAAGTAAAAAAATATGTGATATTACTTTTATATTTTTTTTCTCTAGTTTTCTCTTAAATGAAACTAAATTCTCAACTATTCAAACATGAAATCAATTTATTAGAATCATTTTTACGCTTCCTTCGAATAAAACTTAGTTCCAATTTCAATCCAACCCCTACCGTAGAAGGGTAAAAGAATCACTTGTGTGTTTATATATACACCCACATGATACGGTTGTATATAATATAATCATCCATACATATAATACATAACCAAGTGAAGAGGTAGGTCCCAGCAGAGCCCAGTTGGTCCCGTAAGACTCACTTTGAACAGGGACGTCTGCGCAAAGGCCATCTGCTCCCGCAGGACCCACCATGCTCAGAGAACCTTACGCGCAGTACGCAAGCTGTACACGCAGGGAAAGCCTCCCAATGGTGAAGTACCCCGCCTGTTCCCGCAGTTGCGGATACAAGCCATCAGGGAAGGCTACCCGCAGACAGCAGGGCTACACGCACAAGGCAATAGCTACTTCAGTAGTCACATGAAGGAATGAGCAAGGCGGGAACAATCCCGCCAAAATGAGCCAGTCTGTATGAATTCTGAAAGATCTTTTGTACTATACCTACCAAGGTATGGATAGGACAGACGATCTGACCAGAACAACCCATGAGCCAATCACAGGGTGACAGCTCACCGACAACAGTACGAGGAGGAGCACCCTCTAGTACTGTTTGTCACTATTAGCCGCTGCCTACTCACCAACTCTTACTGACGGGCGTGCGTAGCCTACAGTTGGTAGAATAGTGTTACTGTTCGCCGTAACCTATTCACCAACCAGTATGGCCTGCGTATAATCCACAGTAGGTGGGACGTGCATAATCTACAGTTGGTGGAATAGTGCAGCCGACTTTGTTACTGTTGGCCGTAACTTATCCACCAACCAGTATGGCCTGTGCATAATCCACTGTTGGTAGAACAGGAATACTATTCAGCCGGCTGTACCTGCTTGGAAACCTACCTTCGGCTATAAATACTCCAACATCTTGGAATGGTAGGATCATCTGCTATCCAGTTATCTAGCAATCTCTTAATATACTCTTATATTCAGAGCAACCTAGTCTGATTCTCACGCCGGAGGGTGGTCACAAGGAGGAACCCCCCCCTTCTCAGTGACGAGCTTACGGTGTTTGTTTTGCAGGTCTCCTGAAGAACAGCCTTCTCAGCTAGATCTCATCCGTGGGAAACATTACTTAACCCCCAGATTATCTATAATCTGTCCAGGGTTCACTTAGTGTTTCTTCATTGGCGCCATCCGTGGGAAAAAGCTAGAACTATTTTAGTTTTTTCACAATTTCTGAAGAAATGGTTAACGTTACTCCGGTCCAAAGGCCAGTAACCGACCAGGAAACCCCGGTAACAACCCCAGCAACTGGGGGGAACACCGGCGGTTATACAATCCTTACGAACACTACCCCGACTACCCAAGCCGGGGCAAGTGCAGTAAATATTCCACTGGGGTTCACCGATACCCAGCTGGAAAAACGAACGAGGGTCCCTCGCCAAACACTAGATCAAGTGAAGGCGTGGGCCGAAGCACGGCAAAGAGAATTCCAAGCCGAATTGGATGAACGCTTGCGTTCAGCTCAACAGGCTGACGAATTCGCCAGTACTCGCCAACACCTCAATATGAGCAGTGACTGCGAGTACTCGGACGACGAGTTGGAGTCCGATACCGACGCAAACCCTCGCCATAAGGCGAAAGGGAAGCGTAAGGAAACGGACGTCCAACCAAAAAGGAATTTTGGGGAAGCTTTTAAACCAATCGCGGAGAGAAACCCGCGTGACTTCTCCAAAACCTTTAGACCAACTGCTACAAATGCAGGAAAGTCAAAATTCGCAAGGGACATTGCGGAAGCAATCGCCCCGAGAAGTGCCAAACAAATGTCCAACATTGGCACTTATGATGGTCTATCCGACCCAGACGACCATTTGAACAGGTTCATTGCGGGGGCTACCGTCAGCAACTGGACGGAACCCACGTGGTGCTACATGTTCCAGATGACTCTGGTCGGAGCGGCCAGGGCATGGTTCGATCGTTTACCGATCCACCACATATATGACTGGGCGGACTTTCAGAACAAGTTCAGCCAGCACTTCAGCCAACAGAGGAAGTACACTGAAGAGCAGTGGACGATCCTCAACTGCGTGAGAGAGGAGGATGAATCTTTACTAGACTTCATCACTCGCTTCAACTCCAAAAAGCTAAGTCTCGGCAACATAAGTGAGGATCTGGTTCGCGCCGCCTTCATCCAAGGCGCCGAATACCCAGAACTTATCCGCACATTGACGGGTAAGGATGGCATGCCATCAACTTGGGATGCCATCATGACGGCGGCAAAACGCTTTGCCGAGACGGAAAAGCAACTGGGAAGGGATCTTCCCCAGAGTACACACCTCTACACGCAGAGGACAAGAGAGAACAATGTCCGGATCGCCCGGCAGAACAAAAAGAGGAGGCTAGGTATTTGATAGTCAAGGGTAAACTTTGACACCTCATCCAGCTCTCGCCCTCTTGTTGGCGGAAGGGACAACACACACCCTTCAAACCGAAAACACCGGTGGACGCCACTCACGAAGAGCGTCACGGAGATATTTGCCACGGAAAAATTGCCATAGCCAAAAGCCCCATTGATCCGGCAGAAACCTAATGCGGATCAAAGCAAATCCTGTGATTTCCACGGGACAAAGGGTCATGGTACTGAAGAGTGCACATCCTTGAAGGATATTATTGAGACATTTGTCAAGGATGGAAGACTTGCACATCTCGTGGCATCAATCAGGAAGGGAGGAAGGAATGACAACCGGTACAGAGGTAACGGACGAAAGCCCGTCGACATCAGCATCAACATGGTTCATGGCAATGTCGGAGGAAGAAAAAGACGAATGACAGAACCATGCGCGTGGAAGGAAGCTGAGGTGCGCTTCCCGCGAGTGCCAGGAGGCCCCAGCAAAGAAGGCCCCATCGTCATCAAAAGCCAGCTGGGGCATTACATCACTTCCCGCACTCTTGTTGACAATGGCGCTTCGTCAACAGTGATGTACAGACAGTTCTTTGACAAGCTGGATGATGAAGACAAAGAACGCCTGGAAACGGTCTACGCTTCAATGGAAGGGTTTGACGGCAGTACAGAACCCCCCTGGGTATCCTATCTTTCCCCGTCACTCTTACAGATGGAAAACACTCCCGCACAGAGGATGTGGACTTTGTCGTGATGAGGAAGCCACACCACACGTACGACATCCTCTTCGGGAGAGACGGGATGGCAAGATTCAACGCCGTGGTATCTTCAGTCCACGGCATGATGGGATGGCCAACAGCTGAGGGTGTGGCGATGATCACTGGCATTCCCCAGGTATGCATCGCATCTGTCTCATCTAAACCCAAACCCAAAATGGCTAAACCAACCATCACCGAACCGGAAAAATGGGCCTTCAATGGCAAATACCCCGACCAGGCCGTTACCATTGGACCAACAATCGTTGATCCCACCCGCACCTTACTCAAACGCTTACTGCAGAAAAACGCTGACATCTTTGCGTGGGTACCAGCTGACATGACTGGTGTACCCAGAAGTAAGGCGGAGCATAAGCTCAAGTGCGATCCGGCTGTTACGCCAGTCGTACAAAAGCGCAGAGTAATGGGGCCTGAACAAACTAACGCGTGTAGAACCCAAGTCAAGGAACTCCTTGATGCAGGCATCGTACGCGTTAGCAGATATCAAACATGGGTTGCAAATCCCGTAATGGTACCGAAGAATGACAAACAATGGCGCATGTGCATAGATTTCAAAGATTTGAACAAAGCATGCCCCAAAGATTGTTATCCGTTACCAGAAATTGATCTTAAGGTGGATTCGTTGGTACCATTTCGCCTTAAATGCTTCTTGGATGCGTATAAGGGGTACCATCAAATCCACATGGCCGTAGATGATCAGGACAAAACCGCATTTCGGACGCCCGATGGTACATTTTGTTATAAAATGATGCCATTCGGACTTAAGAATGCAGGGTCCACGTACCAACGACTGATGGACAAAGAGTTTCATGCCCAAATCGGGAGAAACTTGGAAGTCTATATGGATGATTTGGTCATCAAAAGCCCCGAGCCAGAAGCGATGTTGAAAGACATTGAAGAAACTTTCAATACGCTCAGAAAGATAAACATGAAGCTCAACCCGAGCAAGTGTTCATTTGGGATGGAAGAAGGGAAGTTCTTGGGAGTCATTGTTACTAAAGATGGCTTCAGAGCGAACCCTGAAAAGGTCGAAGCCATTATTAAAATGGAATCACCTACCACCATCAAACAGGCTCAGACACTGAATGGACGACTAGTCGCACTTAATCGCTTTTTGGCAAACCATGCGGATAAGTCGTTTCCTTTCGTGTCAACATTGAGAAACTGCTTAAAGAAAACGCACTTCCGCTGGACACCAGAAGCGGAAGCAGCTTTTCAGGAGATTCGGTCACGCCTGATCGAACTCCCAACACTTACAGCACCACAAGCGGGAGAGGAGTTAATCCTATACCTTTCCGCAACAGATAGAGCAACCGGAGCAGTCCTGCTAATAGAACGAAAAGGCATCCAGATGCCAATCTATTATGTTAGCCGTGTACTAACAGACGTAGAAACCCGGTACTCTACCCTCGAAAAATTGGTCTTAGCACTCATACACGCTTCACGCAGGTTAAGACGATATTTCCAGGGTCACCCAATCACCATTCTCACCAACTTCAAACTCTCAAACGTTCTAGGCAAACCCGAATTATCGGGACGTCTAGCCAAATGGGCAATTGAATTGGGAGAATATGCAATTAAGTACAAGCCAAGACCAGCCATAAAGGGCCAGGTCCTGGCCGATTTTATTGCAGAAGTCCCCGCTTCGCGGGAGAAAGAGTGCCAGGAGGAGGCTCAACCCTCCCCAGCACAGGACATCAATGATGTCTGGCGACTCTACACTGATGGAGCAGCCAGTAACGAGGGTTCAGGCGCAGGGTTAAAATTAACCAGCCCAGCAGGCCAAGAATATACTTACGCTATTCGGTTGGATTTTCCAAGTACGAATAACGAAGCCGAATATGAAGCATTCTTGGCCGGTTTGAGAATTGCGCGTAAGATGGGAGTGAAAAACTTGGAAGCCCACGTGGATTCCATGCTGGTGGCCAACCAAATAAATGGGACGTACACGGCTGTGAACGACACAATGGCCCTGTACCTCGCCCAGGCAAAAACCCTTATGCGTGATTTTAGTGATTGTAAAGTCATACACGTCAAGCGCAGCGAAAACAAATCTGCGGATGCGTTAAGCAAGCTTGCATCACTAGCCTTCACCCACTTGGGAAAGGACATCCGCATTGAACTCCTCGAAGCACCATCAGTCCCGCACAAGGAAATTTGTGTCATCCAAACTGGTACAGAAACGTGGATGACACCAATAATAAATTACCTTGCAGCAGGAATACTACCAGAATCAAAAACACAGGCAAGAAAACTACGCTGTAAAGCACTGAATTATCAGCTCGTCAATGACATCCTTTACAGACGTAACTTTCTTGGCCCACTCTTGAGATGCGTGGACAACCAAGATGCTGACTACCTCCTAAGGGAGGTACACGAAGGCATCTGTGGAGTACACGCAGGTCCTCGCGCTGTTGTAGCCAAGCTAAACAACGCGGGATACTTTTGGCCGGGGATGCATACGGATGCACTGGCATACATCAGAAAATGCAGGTCTTGCCAGCTTTACGCACCCAACACGCACCGCCCGAAGAATGAACTTGTCCCAGTCACTTCTTCATGGCCATTTCAGAAGTGGGCCATCGATGTGACAGGCCCATTTCCTACAGCAGCAGGAAATGTTCAGTTCCTAGTGGTAGCCATCGACTACTTCACCAAGTGGATAGAAGCAAAACCTTTAGCCCAAACAACCACGAAACATATCAAAAAATTTATTTGGGAATTTATTATTTGTCGTTTTGGACTTCCACAGAATTTGGTGAGCGATAACGGCACCAACTTTGCTGACAAGAAGCTACAGCAGTGGCTAAAAGAACTTCAAATCACCCACACCTTTACCTCAGTGGCACACCCGCAAGGTAATGGTGAGGTGGAAAGAGCAAATAAGAGCATCGTCGAAGGCATCAAGAAGAGACTATTGGAACACAGATCCGGCTGGGTGGACGAGCTTCCGCACGTCCTTTGGGCAAACAGAACGCTGAAGAAGGCCAGTACGGGAGAAACCCCGTTCAGCCTCACTTATGGCACTGAAGCCATGGTCCCGGTCGAAATTGGTCTACCCTCACCAAGAGTCTTGATTCAGCCAGAAGACAATGATGCGGAAAGACGGTTGGATCTTATGCTAACCGAGGAACGCAGAGACTTAGCCGCAGTGCGTGAAGAGAACTACAAACGACAAATGCAAAAGTACTACAACACGCGGGTAAAACTCTGCAACTTCAAGATAGGAGACTACATACTGCGTAACAACGAGGCTTCAAACCAAGAGCGCCCGGGAAAGCTGGCCCCGGTTTGGGAAGGGCCATACATTATCAAAGAAGTCCTGGGAAAGGGCGCATACCGGCTCGAAAGGCTCGATGGCACTCCCATCCCAAGAACATGGAATGGAGCTCAATTACGCAAATGTTATATGTAGATCAATTCCAAAACTTGTAAAGAAAAGGCCTAGAGCCACTTCTAATGGAAATGATTCTCCTTTCATAATGTGTTTACCTTTATACTTATGAACTTCCCACTGGTCGGTATTTACCGCATAAACGGGAAGAAGTAAGTCGTTACGTGTGGAAGGCGGCAAAACCCGCATAAACACAACGTTAAAAATAAGGGAAACCTACACGCAGGTATGATGTAAGTAAAGTTTAGCCACCCTTGTAAGTGCAAGTGACGGTCTTACCCGCACAATCACGAACAAGGAAGCAAAACTTCAACCTATCATCTACCACATTCAAAGGTTATCCTAAAAAAAAAAAAAAAAAAAAAAAAAATGAGGAAAACCTACACGCAGGTCAGATATGGGTAAAGTTTAACCATCCTACTAAGTGCAAGTGACGGTCATACCCGCACAATCACGAAAGAGGAAGCAAAACTTCACACCTATTATCTACCACGTTCAAAGGTTAACTTATCCTTAAATAAGGTAAACCTACACGCAGGTCAGATGGTAAAGTTTAGCCATCCTACTACGTGCAAGTGACGGTCCTACCCGCATAATCACGGAAGAGGAAACAACTTCACACCTATCTACCACGTTCAAAGGATAACTTATTCTAAACACTTGGAAAATTGCTAATTTAAACTTAAGTATGTAAGTTATATAACGTTTATAAAGCAAGGAATCCAATGAATCAAGCGGTCTTAGCCGCGCAAAGATTTACATTTCATAAATATTCGTTACAAGAATGACCGGGTAACTACCCGCCTACAAGAAAGTAAATCTATACAAACTAAATCTATCCTAGTAGCGGGAAGGGATCTTCAGGATCAGGCTTCAGGGCCACTTCCACTTGGACCAGCGCCGTCAGTAGAGCGTGGCTGTTCAAGGTAAGCCTTAAGGATAGGTAGCCCGTCATCAGCAGCAGCAATTTCATTCACCTTCTCCACCACCGGATGCGGGAAGGCGGCGTATTGATTTACTGCTTGGTCATATATGGCTTCGGTATCTACATTGTACAAAGGGAAGTTGGATGGCGGGACGCCTTTCTCAACAAACCCTAGACCAAGCAGAAAGCCCACCCGTTCCCCATCCTCGTGAGAAGCGTTGAGGGCTGCGCTCATTGCATCGTCGTAGGATGTCTCTGAGAAGACCCGATGCACAACCTACATAAGAAAATATACAAGTGTCAGCACCCTATCTACAAAGAAAAGCGTGAAGACATGAAGATAGACATACCTGAGACAACGCTTCTCGAAGAAGCCATTCCTTGGCAACCAGAGCTTCTTTAAGGGCGGCTTGAGCTTGGGTGCAGGCGCGTTCGGCTTCGCTTTTGTTAAGGTTGGCAAGTAGAACTTCCTTTGCGGCAGCCTCTTCGACGCCCTTAAGCTTCCGCTCGGTATGGTCAAGCACGCCCCTCTGGTCCAAGATCTCCTGGAGCTTCTTGGCATCTTCCATCGCCAAGGCATCATGAGCGCGTTGGAGAGCCTCTAATTTGGCCTTGAGCTCCTCGTTCTCCATGCGTAAAGGCTCAGCAACGGCCTCAGCCTTGGTGGCCCTCTCGGTCGCGTTCCTCGCAGTCTCCTTAGCTAGCCGCAGCTGTTCGTTAACAGCTTGGGCAGCCTTGGAGCGGGCCTCGAGTCGCGCTTGAACCTCAACCTCGAGGGCCTTGAAGGCCTTCTCCTTCTCCGTAAAAGCTGCGGACAGCTTTTGGTTCTCCTCCCGAAGAGCCCGCGCTTGAGATAATTCTTTGGCGCGAGCTGCTTTCAACTTGTCGTTTTCACGACAAAGCAGCTCGACGCGCGGCTGCATCCGGGCTTGGAGAACCCGAAGCTCGTTGGTTAGCCTACCCTCCTGGTAGCTAGCCATGGCTTCCCCCAACGCACCATGGGGAGCAGCGTGGCGAGCCCATTCCACGCACTCCACAGGGGTACGGAGGGTTGTTCCTCGGCGTATGTTCCATCTTGGAACATACACTTCATTGGAATCCGACACTGCAAAAGAAACAAAGCAGTTAGGAAAAGATGATAAAAAATACAAAAAGGCCAAAAGAACCCTACGCACCTGTAGGGTCGATCACAGGCCGATAACCACCGAACCCATCACCTGAGCCTAAAGGAAATCCATCCAAAAGGTCAGGCAGATGGGAAGGTAACAAAGAATGGCAAGAAGCCCCGCGCGTACCTGAAGGTTCGGCCGTCGAGGCCGATGGCGGGGGCGGCATGGTTTCCGCCGTAGATGATAGCGGAGGCATGGGGTCCGCCGCGGTCGCCGCCGAAGATTCAGCAGCAAAAGTAACCGCCGGCTCTGTGAAGGATGCTGTAAAAATCGCACTCACAGCCGGCGGTGACGTCATCTCGGCTGGAACAGTCGGCTCAGAATGAGCAACTGAACCAGCGGAAGCAGGCGCAGGCGCCTGGGTCGACGCCTCAGGTAGGCTGACCAAGCCTACCGTCATTGGCGGAGAGGTTGTACTCGGCCCCTCACCCTGGAATGCGCCAACATCCACACCTGCGTAAAGAAGAAAAGTGTTAAAAAGACTTGAAGATTAAACTACGAAGATAAAAGCTAAGAGAGTCGTACTTACGGGTTTTCTTGAGCTTGAACGTACGGACGGGCGGGGATGAACCCGATGGAGCCGGTCTCTTGATGCCGGTCACCGTCGTCGTCATTGGTTCTCCGGAGGTAACAGCCGTAGCCTCCGGAACAGTGGTCTTCTCACCACCGGGGTTTCCCGCCACCTCTTCACTATCTGACTCAGTGTCAGATAGGAGCACTGGATCGGCTGTGGAGGCCGCCTTCTCCTTCCCTTTCCCGCCGGCAGCCCTCTTCTTCCGCACTAACGGAGGACCATCTGCGGATTCCTCAGAAGAAGACAGGGTGTAAGGAATTCCAGCAGCGGGTACAGCACTGAGGGGTGGAGGAAAGAATAACGCCTTACCTGGCCGCCGGTGGCTCAGGATCTCGTGGCCCAGCGGATAGACCTCCACAAACCGATCCGCTGTTTGCTCCAGGATGGGCAACTCGTTCTCGTCAAGAGCACGAGTACCCACCCGCACAGGATCGTCAGCTTCCCGCGGGTACAGGAGCGACTCCAAATTGTTCCCCTCTGAAAGAAAAGAAACAGTTAGAAGACAAACTCATATCAGCAAGAAAGACAAGACATACCATAAGGAGTAGAGTTCAAACCGTATTCGAGAAGGATGGGAACCTGAGACGCCTCCTTCCATACCCGGCTCATCCCCAGCATCACCATCCCGGACTCCGCAAACCGGTAAACCGGAGATTGAACCCGGGATATCTTTGCAAACCATTCCGCCTCCTGGTAGTTGGTGGCGTGGTGGCTCGGAATTGCTTGGCCATTTTTAAACTTCATGGCAATGGGGATGGCGCGGGCAGAAATGTAGAAGAACTCCCGCTTCCACGATCGGAGACTGCGCTCGGTCGCGCAAATCTTCAAACCCTTGATCCGGGTTGTCAGGGTGTACCACCCCTGGATGCACCTCCAAGTATAGAAGGTCATCAGGCGGTCCACATAGGGCTCAATGCCCAGAATCCGGCACACCCACTCGAAATGGCGAATCTTGGCGATCGCCATGGGGTGCAACTCGGTCAGATGAACACCGTGCCTCTCAAGGACACGGTAAACAAACTTTGTCAATGGGAACCTAAGATTCCCATAGACAAAGAATGCTGCATAAACCCCGATCTTGCCTCTGGGGGCATCGTACACGGTCTGATGGGGTACAGGAAACTCAGGCTCGAAAGGATCGAGCATGAACTTCCTAACAACATACCGGTACTGATCGCCGGGCAGAGCACACTGGCACTCACCAGCAGTACTCCTGTCATCGGTGGTAGACTCGAGATCATGTGAAGACATCTTGCAGAAAGAAAGCGATTTCGGGAAAATGCTTGCCTGAAAAGGGGAGTATTTGCCGGAAATCGCTAAGAAGAAGAAGAGAAGGGTGAAGGTGTGAATTAAAAAGGACCATCTCCCCCTTTATATACTAATCACAATTAATGCGGTGAATTTAATGCGGAGGAGAGAGAAATCGAGGGTGCAATGAAACTATGACGCGTGGCAAAAAGCAAGCTGGCAACAGCTGTAAAAAGGACGCGTGCCAGAAATTTCGCGGCCACGCGCCCGAAAAATCGCGCCCACGCGCCTGAAAAAACGTCTGGAATGACCATGTACTGTCACGTCACCATAACTTCCTGCACGTCCTGACACAGTCAGAAGAAACCGTCGCACGACGTTTCAGATGTTTGGACTGTTCTTATCCTCACCAACCTTTCGAATTTCAAAATTCAAAATTCAAAAAGATTCAAAAGTAAGCGGGAAAATACCCCTTACCTTGGCAACCAAGTAACCATAAGACGGATGCGGGTACAGTGTTAAGGCAAAACCCTTCACATACCTAGCACCCGCAGGAAATTGAAGCCAAGAATACCCCGGCAACAAACTATAAGACGGGTGCGGGTACAGTGTTTCACATACCTAGCACCCGCAGGGAATTGACGCCAGGGATACCTTGAAAGTAAAGTAACCGTAAGACGAGCGCGGGTACAGTGTTAAGGCAAAACCCTTCACATACCTAGCGCTCCGCAGGGAATTGAAACCAAGAAGGATCTTCTGGGCAATGCTTGCGGAAACGGAAATAACATCCCCGCATAGCGGGAACGTCGAGAACTACATTGTTTGAGGCTCCAGGTTGGAATTGGTGGTTTAAACATAATTGATCACTATGTTCAAAACCACTAAAACCTCAAGGAGAATCCACACAAGTGAGACTCAACGCTCCTGACTTGCGAGAAGGTTACATACCTACCCGCATCATACCCAAAGATCAAGCAAAAAAAATCGGGAATTTTTGCAAGTGACATTAGGAAACCCGCGGGAAGAATCCCCACGGAGAACCTTAAAACTAAAAACCCTTTTCAAAACCCCTTGCTTAAAGTCCAAAAGTTCACCTCACCTTATTAAACATTCATGAGAAGAACATTGGACTGGGGGGACTTGAAGAGGTAGGTCCCAGCAGAGCCCAGTTGGTCCCGCAAGACTCACCTTGAACAGGGACGTCTGCGCAAAGGCCATCTGCTCCCGCAGGACCCACCATGCTCAGAGAACCTTACGCGCAGTACGCAAGCTGTACACGCAGGGAAAGCCTCCCAATGGTGAAGTACCTCGCCTGTTCCCGCAGTTGCGGATACAAGCCATCAGGGAAGGCTACCCGCAGACAGCAGGGCTACACGCACAAGGCAATAGCTACTTCAGTAGTCACATGAAGGAATGAGCAAGGCGGGAACAATCCCGCCAAAATGAGCCAGTCTGTATGATTCTGAAAGATCTTTTGTACTATACCTACCAAGGTATGGATAGGACAGACGATCTGACCAGAACAACCCATGAGCCAATCACAGGGTGACAGCTCACCGACAACAGTACGAGGAGGAGCACCCTCTAGTACTGTTTGTCACTATTAGCCGCTGCCTACTCACCAACTCTTACTAACGGGCGTGCGTAGCCTACAGTTGGTAGAATAGTGTTACTGTTCGCCGTAACCTATTCACCAACCAGTATGGCCTGCGTATAATCCACAGTAGGTGGGACGTGCATAATCTACAGTTGGTGGAATAGTGCAGCCGACTTTGTTACTGTTGGCCGTAACTTATCCACCAACCAGTATGGCCTGTGCATAATCCACTGTTGGTAGAACAGGAATACTATTCAGCCGGCTGTACCTGCTTGGAAACCTACCTTCGGCTATAAATACTCCAACATCTTGGAATGGTAGGATCATCTGCTATCCAGTTATCTAGCAATCTCTTAATATACTCTTATATTCAGAGCAACCTAGTCTGATTCTCACGCCGGAGGGTGGTCACAAGGAGGAACCCCCCCCCCCTTCTCAGTGACGAGCTTACGGTGTTTGTTTTGCAGGTCTCCTGAAGAACAGCCTTCTCAGCTAGATCTCATCCGTGGGAAACATTACTTAACCCCCAGATTATCTATAATCTGTCCAGGGTTCACTTAGTGTTTCTTCACCAAGTTTTTAATAAAAAAAACTATGAGATACTTTTGAATTTATGCATGTGTAAAGAAGAGCATGCATGCATATATATATACATGCTTAAAATTGAAAAATAATTATTATACGTATATATGCAGTTAAAAGAATGATAATATACATATATATACACTTAAAAGAAATGATAATGTAAATATATGTATATTATGTAACTAGACATGTGTATAATTTTTTTAAAAAATAAAATGCAAGAAGTCCTGTTTCTTTATTATTTTCTTTTCAAATTTGCCCGAAGATAAATGAGTTGTCCAAAATGATTCTCAATTCTTGAAAGGTTTTTACACAAGTCCTGTTTCTTTATTATTTTCTTTTCAAATTTGCCCGAAGAGAAATGAGTTATCCAAAATGATTCTCAATTCTTAAAAGGTTTTTACACAATTCCAAATCATGTGTGTGTAATTACTCGAGAAAAAGATGTAGACATAATATTTAAGTACGGGTGAGTATCTTTCGGGTCGAACGATCAGAGGCAAACTTGGTGCCTCGGTCCTGGAGTTTTTATGTAATTGATTTTGGTTTAATCTAAACTGACAAAATCTTAATTCAATCCGATAATCAAACTTCCTTTACCAAAAGAAAAAAACTAATATAACTAGAGGTAGGCGCACATGGGAACTAGAACGCTATATCAAATCTTCAACTCCGTGTTCCAAATAACTTATTCGGTTCGGTTTGAATCTTATTCAGTTTCTTCATTATTAATAAACGATAGATCAAAGCGACTCAAGCATTTCGATGTCCTAAAACGAAGTGAAAAATATAAGGCCTTAGTTTATTCTTTTACCTTTTCAAATTACCTAATTCATACTCTCGGTTGTAATTTGAAATGAGCATACATTTGATTAGGGTTATGTACGTCTCTGACAGATGAAATGAAAAATAGCTTAATTGAACGTATGGACTCATGTTACCTTACTACACGACTTTTATTTATGAGTAATTAAAAATTCTATTTACTACTAAATGCCGGCTTAGGATCCTATGATTAACATAACTTCCCACTTTAATTAAAATTTTATATAAAATTGTTGAATTAGTGGATCAATTATTGACAAATTCATCACATCACAAGGGTTATAATAATTCTAATTAAATTTGTGGACTCAGAGAATCATTTTGCCGATCATGAACACGACAGTTTTGTGAATATTGGTATAGAATAATATTTATTATTGCTTTTTAATAATGAAATTAAATTCCACTAACAATAATAAATAATATGCCGACCAATCGTTGTTGATAGATTCAAACAACGATTTAATTTACAAAAACGATCTTAATATAATTTGCAACCTTAATTAAACAAACGAACATGAACACATGTTTCGTTCATTTATTTATGTTCATGAACGTTTGTTTATATCTGTTTATTTATGTTCGCTTATGTATTAATAGAAAATAATTAAATATTATATGGATAGGTTATCTGCTTAAATGTTTTATATTTGTTAATAATTTGCATTCATTTAACTTGTTTATATTTGTGTTCATTTACATTTGTTCATACATGTTTGTTTATTTTTATTCAGTTATGTTTATTTAGATTTAAAACATACGAACACAAATGTCCATTTAGAAATAAACGAACATGAACATAAATATCTGTTTGATTAAGGGTCCGCGTTCTTTTAAAGTTAAATGAACAAACACAAACATGCCCCTGTTCGTATTCATTCGATTCGTTTGCATGTTTTCATTATTCACATTAATGAATACATCGATCTCAATCTCTAGGCTCTGCCGATTTTATCTGTGTTCGTGTGTACTTGTGAACCGTTCGTGAACACGCTAATTTCCTTAATGAACGAACACGAACATAAAATCTCGTTCGGTAACTGTTTGTGAACACATTATTTTCTTAACAAACGAACATGAACAAGACCTTGTTTGTGTTCGTTCAATCCATTTAGAGCGCTATCTGTATACCCACCAGAGGGTTTAGCAAAAGACATGGGAGGTTATGGTCGTATTTAAAATATGAAATTACGTATTTTTTTTAAATGATTATTGTAACATCCTAAAATTTTAATGATGAATAAAGGAAATTATGTTTAGTGATTTCGCGTAATTAATTAATATCGGGTAAGGAGCGGGTCTTGGACTTGGATTAATTGAGATGGGTTAAATGAGAATGGGATTTCAGGGATATAAATACCCCCAAAATCCCAAAATATCTTCATTTTTACCATACTCTCTAACACTTCCAAAACACACACACCACACACCTCAACCGCCGGCGGCCGGAAGAGAGAGGCGAGATCCGAGAGTGTGAGAGAGAGAGACTAGTTGTGATTAAGCAAATAAACAAGACCCAAACAAGCTCAAAAAGGTATGATTCTTGATCTTTGAAGTTTAAAGATCCGAGCTTTTAGTGTATAAACGACCGAAAATGGTCGGGAAGCGTAGTGGGTGCTGTTGAACCGTAACAAGGGTGTTAAAATCGCTCGAAATGTTGGACAGAAACCGAAATTGCGGCTATCTGGGCAACTTCGCCTTCATCTGGGCAACTTCGCCTTCAAAGCGATGAACTTCGCCTGCAAGCCAAGTTCGCCTGATGAACTTCGCCTGCAAGCTAAGTTCGCCTGATGGCAACTTCGCCAAAAGCTAAGTTCGCCTGATGACAACTTCGCCTAAAGCTAAGTTCGCCTGATGACAACTTCGCCTAGAGCTAAGTTCGCCTGAGGCTTAACTTCGCCTAAAGCCAAGTTCGCCTGATGACAACTTCGCCTAAAGCTAAGTTCGCCTAAGGTTTAACTTCGCCTAGAGCTAAGTTCGCCCGAGGGTTAACTTCGCCTAAAGTCAAGTTCGATTAGAAAATAAATTAAAAACCTAATGAAAAATGTGTTAAGACAGTTAATGGAAATAAAATTTTTCTAAGCTGACCTGGCAGCTCGACCCCAGCCAGGGGCTCTGCCCCTTGGACCCTGCTAGGGGCTGCCGCCCCTAGATCCCGCTGCCAGGGGCGCTGCCCCCGGACCCCCGTTCTTTGTGGGTCATATAAAGATAGAAATACATTATGAGAAGTGATAGTTAATTGATACGTATACTTGTTATACAGTCAGCCGTGCACAACTGAAGAAAGGGATTACGATTAACGGTGAACGTAACCGTGTTCATGTGAGTTCTAGCCCCATTTATGTGTTATGTTTTCGGGGCTGTGTGCATACTCGATATGTTTGTTAATACGCTTATCCTAAGAGATAAGTGTATGCCTTATGTGAATGATATGATATGTAGGAATGATTGCTTGATGGTACGTGAACGATCTTCGGATATTGCACGTACTGTCAGGTTGTAACGCTATGTGTAAGGTAAGTATGATATGTATGCTTATGTGTATGAACGTGATAAAGTTAATAAAAGAAGGAAATGACAGTTGCATGGTTGTATGGTTACGAAAAGGGTACCGAGCCCTAATAATACTCGAGGTATGATGTATGGTTGTATGGTAACGAAGAGGGAATCGAACCCTACTAATATTCGAGAACTAGGGAACCGAACCCTACTGATATTCGAGGAAAGAGGGAAACCGAGCCCTAATAATACTCGTGGAAAGAGGGTACCGAGCCCTAATAATACTCGAGGAAGGAGGGTACCGAGCCCTAATAATACTCGAGGAAGGAGGGTACCGAGCCCTAATAATACTCGAGGAATGTAGGGCGTAATGCTCTTTATAACGTAAGATATGAAGGTAAGTTAATACAAAAGAAAGAATGAAAGTATGAAAGAATGAAAGTATGATAGTATGAAAGAATGAAAGTATGAAAGTATGAAAATATGAATGAAAGAATATAAGTTTATGTGTATTGTATAGTGTATGATTAACTAGAACTCACTCAGCGTAGCTGACTTTTAGTATGCACGCAGGTGAGTAGGATGAGGCAGCTCGCTTGAGGAGACACGTGGCATTGAATAAGAGCCTGGCATCTGAAGACTTATGATGTTTTAATTTTAATGCTTTAATGTTGAAAGACAAAGGATGTTTTGAGACAAGTTATGAATTATGTAATGTTTTATGAAAGTTTTATATTCCGCGTAAATGTTTTAATTAACTCTGATATTTAGAACTGTGTTTATGAGTAAATCCAACACGAAAGTAGGGCTACCGGTAACGGGGCCTTACAAGTTGGTATCAGAGCATAAGTTCGAGAGATTTAAGCATCCTACATGCTTAGACTCGAACAGAGAATGGGATTTAAGTAAGAAAGGAAAGAAGATGCCAGTTCAAGAATGCCATGTGTCGCTCAAGCAAGATCAGTAAAGGTAAAGTGTATAATTAAATGATATATGTTAATGAGAAAGAAAAGATACGTGAACGGCAGGGATAGGAATAATTGATTGTTGATTTGGCTAACTGCTTAAGTAGAACCAGCACAAATAGACTCATAAAGGGAAGTGTATAGGACACGGAAAGCAACGTGATCAGCTAGTCACAGCTGGCCACTGTTATTACCTGTTAGCCTTGCTATCCTTGTACTAAATAGTTCCTTGAGTGATGATGTTTGTGTTTTCCCCTTAGAATACAATGGCTGGAGCTGGAGACATTGTTGGAGCTGGAGGTCGCACTGGACGACGTGGCAGGCCTCGTCGTGTCCAGCAACCTTCGGTTGAGACAGCTTCCAACACCGAAGCTGAAGGAAGCGCAGCTGGAAGAAACCCGTAAAACAATGAAGGAGTTCAACTGGATCCCGCCATTCAAGCAGCTATTGTTCAAGCTGTGGCCACTGCTGTGAAGAATATTACCTCGGGAAGGTCTGCTGGAAGCCGTGAAAGAACTGTTGAAGGGGCCGGTGGTAATGGTAGAAAGGGTGACGAGAGGGAAAGGGGTGACTCAAGTGAGGTAAGGTCTGTGAAAGATGATGATAGGAAGAGGGGCCGAGGCGGTTGCAACTATAAGTCCTTCAAAGGTTGTGACCCGCCTAAGCTGACTGGTTTAGGAGACGCAATCGCTACTCTTCAGTGGATAACCGCCATGGATAAGGTTATCCGCATTAGCGAGTGCCGTCCCGATCAAGCGGTAGGTTATGCTACTCAATCATTCGAGGATGAGGCTATGTATTGGTGGGAGAGTGTGGAGCAGAGGAAGACCCGTGAAGAGATCAAGGAGATGAAATGGGACGATCTGAAGGAGTTAGTGATGATGAAGTTCTGTGCTGACGCCGAGGTTGAAAGGGCGGAGATGAAGTTCCTAAACTTGAAAGCTGAGACAATGACACATCGTGAGTACACCACCGAGTTCAATCGAATGTCTAGGTTGGTGCCCGATATGGTCAACACTGAGGCTAAAAGGATCAAGTGTTACGTGAGGGGATTACCACAGAGAGTCCGCATGTTAGTCAGGACAAGTAAACCTGCTACTTTCGATTCTGCTGTCGAACTCGCAGAAATGGTCTATGCAGACTTGACTGCGGATGATGTGGTGGTGGGAGACGAGAAGAAAGAAAAGAAATGGGTCGCTCCTGCTAAACGACCCGGTACCCAGATGTGGAACCCTAAGAACAAGCAGCCGAGAGTTTGGGAGAACAGGTCGTGCAAGACCTGTGGCAAGGCACACAA
This sequence comes from Bidens hawaiensis, assembly GCF_021521415.1. Taxonomy (NCBI): domain Eukaryota; kingdom Viridiplantae; phylum Streptophyta; class Magnoliopsida; order Asterales; family Asteraceae; genus Bidens; species Bidens hawaiensis. The sequence continues at coordinate 86,714 of NW_027492917.1, forward strand.
TGGTGAGTGTAGGTGGGGAAAGGGTTCGGATACATGTCATAAGTGTGGAAAGATTCATGCCGGAGAATGTAGATTTGGGTCGAATGTTTGCTACAAGTGTGGGAAGGCAGGTCATTATGCTCATGAGTGCAGTTCTAAGCCTGCATGCTACAAGTGTGGTAAGACAGGTCACTTTGCTAGGGAGTGTACCGAGAGTGAAGCTGGAGGTAGTGGAAGGAAAAATGCCGATCAAGCTAGGCCAAGAACTAGAGCCTACATGCTGACTCAAGAACAAGCCAAGCAGATTCCGGATGTTGTCACAGGTACGTTTCTAGTGAACGGTGTTTCCGCTACTGTATTATTTGATTCGGGCGCAAACAAAAGTTTCGTAGCCACACCATTTAGTAAACTAGCTAAAATGAAATGTTGCCGAGTGTCTGAGACCCTTATAGTAGAAACCGCTAGTGACACTTCGGTTAAAATAATGAAAATGGTTAAGGACTGTAGGATAGAATTGGAGGGACATGAGTTCCCTGTTACCTTGTACGTTATGACCTTGGGAGGGTTCGATGTGGTTTTGGGAATGGATTGGTTGTCTGAGTTTGAGGCTCATATAGTGTGTAAGAGTAGGATGGTAAAATTAAAATCATTGGATGGTAGTGCGGTGACAGTTTATGGTGATAAGGAAAGTTCTGGGCTTAATGTCATTTCAATGATAAAAGCCGAGGGTTTGTTAAGGCGAGGGTGTTGTGCCTACCTGGCGTATGTCGTCAACGCTACGGCCGAGGCGAAAGAAATGAAAGATGTTCCTATCGTACGCGACTACCCAGAAGTATTCCCTGAGGATCTTCCGGGGTTGCCACCGGAGCGAGAGATAGAATTTCAGATAGATTTAATACCAGGAGCCCAGCCCGTCGCGAAAGCGCCTTACCGTCTAGCGCCATCCGAGATGAAAGAATTGGTGTCACAACTGCAAGAACTCCTCGACAAAGGTTTCATAAGACCGAGTGTTTCCCCGTGGGGCGCACCAGTATTGTTCGTGAAAAAGAAGGATGGAAGTATGAGAATGTGCATAGATTATCGTGAGTTGAATAAGCTTACGGTAAAGAATAGATATCCTTTGCCACGGATTGATGATCTGTTTGACCAACTGCAAGGTTCAAGTTGGTTCTCACGAGTAGATCTCAGATAAGGCTACCATCAGCTGAAGGTGAAAGAGGTAGACATCCCTAAGACAGCGTTCCGAACGCGGTATGGACACTACGAGTTCCTCGTAATGTCATTCGGTCTAACCAATGCTCCTGCAGCATTTATGGACAAGATGAATAGGGTGTGTCGACCGATGTTGGATAAGTCGGTTATCGTCTTCATTGACGATATATTGATTTATTCAAAGAACGAGTCTGAACATGCTGAGCATCTGAGAGAGGTATTGGAGACTCTGAAGAAAGAGAAGCCGTATGCCAAGTTTTCGAAGTGCGCGTTCTGGTTAAGAGAAGTGCAATTTTTAGGTCACGTGATTAATCCGGAGGGGATAACCGTGGACCCAGCTAAGATTGAAGCGATAACGAATTGGAAGACTCCGCAGAATCCGACTGATATACGAAGCTTCCTAGGGTTAGCTGGTTACTATAGGAGATTCATCGAAGGTTTCTCCAAGATAGCCGCACCGCTGACCGGTATGACCCGAAAGTTGATAGTATTCAGTTGGGGGAAGTTTCAGGAGGAAGCCTTTGAAGAATTGAAGAAGAGACTCATGCAAGCTCCAATCCTTACTTTACCCGATGGCGACGAGGATTTCGTTGTTTGTGCTGATGCCTCGCATCAAGGGTTAGGTTGCGAGTTGATGCAACGAGGGAAGGTGATAGCCTACGCGTCTAGGCAGTTGAAGGTCCATGAGAGTACTTATCCGACGCATGATTTGGAGTTAGCAGCTGTAGTGCATGCTCTCAATATATGGAGGCATTATCTGTACGGTACTAAGTGCATTATCTATACAGATCATAAGAGTTTAAAGTACTTCTTCGAACAGAAAGAATTGAACATGAGGCAGAGAAGATGGTTAGAATTGATAAAGGATTACGACTGTGAGATTAAGTATTACCCCGGTAAAGCTAACGTGGTCGCTGATGCGCTAAGTCGTAAGAATGAGGAAGTCATTGCAGCAGTGAAGTCATACAAGTTGATCATGAACCCGAGTCTTTTTGAAGAAATCGTCAAGGTGCAGTCGGAGGTGTTAGTAGATGAAGGGTTAGTAAAGAAAGAAAGGATTTATGGCCAGCAAGATGAGTTGATGGAAAACACTCATGGAGTTAAAACTAGGTTCGACCGTATGTGGATCCCACGACATGGTGATCTTAGAAGTCGAATCTTAGATGAAGCTCATAAGTCAAGATACTCAATCCATCCTGGAGCTACAAAGATGTACCAAGACTTGAAAAGAGATTACTGGTGGCCAGGAATGAAGAACGATGTAGTGGATTATGTTAGTAAGTGCTTAACTTGCTTACAAGTCAAAGCCGAGCACCAAAAGCCTTATGGGAAGATGCAACCGCTAGAGATACCTGAGCGGAAATGGGAACACATCACCATGGATTTCATAACTAAGCTACCTCGTACAGCTAAGCAACATGATACCATCTGGGTGATTGTGGACCGTTTGACCAAGAGTGCTCACTTTCTGCCCATACGAGAGGCCATCTCGTCAGAAACGTTAGCAAGCTTGTTCATCAAAGAAGTTGTAACCAAGCATGGGGTACGGTTATCGATCGTGTCTGATAGAGATACACGGTTTACTTCGAGGTTTTAGAAGAAATTCCATGAAGCTATGGGGACGAGGTTGAACATCGGTACGGCGTATCATCCTCAAACTGATGGACAGTCTGAAAGGACGATCCAAACCCTTGAGGATATGCTACGTGCTTGTGTTTTAGATTTTGGTGGAAGTTGGGATGATCATCTGCATCTGGCAGAGTTCTCCTATAACAACAGTTACCATTCAAGTATTGGTATGCCACCGTTTGAGATGCTTTGCGGTAGACGATGCAGAACCCCGGTGTGTTGTGGTGAGATTGGTCAGAAAGAAATGGGAAGCCTAGAAGTGGTTCAGGAAACGTCTTCAAAGTTCGATCTGATCAAAGCAAGATTGAAAGCCGCGCAAGACAGACAAAAGTCTTATGCAGATAAGCGGCGACGACCAATTGAGTTTAACGTGGGTGACTATGTGATGTTCAAGGTCTCGCCTTGGAAGGGGATTATCCGTTTTAGGAAAAGAGGAAAGTTGAGTCCGAGGTACATTGGACCGTTCAAGATTGTATATCGTGTGGGTGAAGTAGCTTATAAACTGGATTTACCCGATGAGTTAGAAGGAATTCATTCAACCTTCCATGTTTCTCATCTGAGGAAGTGTCTAGCTGATGACACGTCTCACGTGCCATTGATGGATATTGAGGTTGATGAACAATTGAACTACATCGAGCAACCGATAGAGATCGTTGATCGCAAGGAGAAGCAGCTTCGTCACAAGATTATACCTTTGGTAAAAGTGATATGGAAACACCGCAAGGGATCAGATGCTACTTGGGAAGCCGAGGATGAGATGCGCAAGTTTTACCCTAGTTTGTTTATGTAATAGTTAGACTCTTTAAGGAGGGGAGACTTGTAACATCCTAAAATTTTAATGATGAATAAAGGAAGTTATGTTTAGTGATTTCGCGTAATTAATTAATATCGGGTAAGGAGCGGGTCTTGAACTTGGATTAATTGAGATGGGTTAAATGAGAATGGGATTTCAGGGATATAAATACCCCCAAAATCCCAAAATATCTTCATTTTTACCATACTCTCTAACACTTCCAAAACACACACACCACACACCTCAACCGCCGGCGGCCGGAAGAGAGAGGCGAGATCCGAGAGTGTGAGAGAGAGAGACTAGTTGTGATTAAGCAAATAAACAAGACCCAAACAAGCTCAAAAAGGTATGATTCTTGATCTTTGAAGTTTAAAGATCCGAGCTTTTAGTGTATAAACGACCGAAAATGGTCGGGAAGCGTAGTGGGTGCTGTTGAACCGTAACAAGGGTGTTAAAATCGCTCGAAATGTTGGACAGAAACCGAAATTGCGGCTATCTGGGCAACTTCGCCTTCATCTGGGCAACTTCGCCTTCAAAGCGATGAACTTCGCCTGTAAGCCAAGTTCACCTGATGAACTTCGCCTGCAAGCTAAGTTCGCCTGATGGCAACTTCGCCTAAAGCTAAGTTCGCCTGATGGCAACTTCGCCTAAAGCTAAGTTCGCCTGATGACAACTTCGCCTAAAGCTAAGTTCGCCTGATGACAACTTCGCCTAGAGCTAAGTTCGCCTGAGGCTTAACTTCGCCTAAAGCCAAGTTCGCCTGATGACAACTTCGCCTAAAGCTAAGTTCGCCTAAGGTTTAACTTCGCCTAGAGCTAAGTTCGCCCGAGGGTTAACTTCGCCTAAAGTCAAGTTCGATTAGAAAATAAATTAAAAACCTAATGAAAAATGTGTTAAGACAGTTAATGGAAATAAATTTTTTCCAAGCTGACCTGGCAGCTCGACCCCAGCCAGGGGCTCTGCCCCTTGGACCCTGCTAGGGGCTGCCGCCCCTAGATCCCGCTGCCAGTGGCGCTGCCCCCGGACCCCCGTTCGTTGTGGGTCATATAAAGATAGAAATACATTATGAGAAGTGATAGTTAATTGATACGTATACTTGTTATACAGTCAGCCGTGCACAACTGAAGAAAGGGATTACGATTAACGGTGAACGTAACCGTGTTCAGGTGAGTTCTAGCCCCATTTATGTGTTATGTTTTCGGGGCTGTGTGCATACTCGATATGTTTGTTAATACGCTTATCCTAAGAGATAAGTGTATGCCTTATGTGAATGATATGATATGTAGGAATGATTGCTTGATGGTACGTGAACGATCTTCGGATATTGCACGTACTGTCAGGTTGTAACGCTATGTGTAAGGTAAGTATGATATGTATGCTTATGTGTATGAACGTGATAAAGTTAATAAAAGAAGGAAATGACGGTTGCATGGTTGTATGGTTACGAAAAGGGTACCGAGCCCTAATAATACTCGAGGTATGATGTATAGTTGTATGGTAACGAAGAGGGAATCGAACCCTACTAATATTCGAGAACTAGGGAACCGAACCCTACTGATATTCGAGGAAAGAGGGAAACCGAGCCCTAATAATACTCGTGGAAAGAGGGAAACCGAGCCCTAATAATACTCAAGGAAAGAGGGTACCGAGCCCTAATAATACTCGAGGAAGGAGGGTACCGAGCCCTAATAATACTCGAGGAAGGAGGGTACCGAGCCCTAATAATACTCGAGGAATGTAGGGCGTAATGCTCTTTATAACGTAAGATATGAAGGTAAGTTAATACAAAAGAAAGAATTAAAGTATGAAAGAATGAAAGTATGATAGTATGAAAGTATGAAAGTATGAATGAAAGAATATAAGTTTATGTGTATTGTATAGTGTATGATTAACTAGAACTCACTCAGCGTAGCTGACTTTTAGTATGCACGCAGGTGAGTAGGATGAGGCAGCTCGCTTGAGGAGACACGTGGCATTGAATAAGAGCCTGGCATCTGAAGACTTATGATGTTTTAATTTTAGTGCTTTAATGTTGAAAGACAAATGATGTTTTGAGACAAGTTATGAATTATGTAATGTTTTATGAAAGTTTTATATTCCGCGTAAATGTTTTAATTAACTCTGATATTTAGAACTGTGTTTATGAGTAAATCCAACACGAAAGTAGGGCTACCGGTAACGGGGCCTTACAATTATTTATTATATTTTAAACTAGGATAATAACCCGTGTTATACACGGGTGGAAAATATATCAAGAAACAATATAAAATGTAAAAAACATACTCAATCAACACAAATATTTGACATAAGTTTTTTACCAGCAGATATTACAAAAGGTGTTAAACTATGTATATAACATAAAAAGAAAATACTTTATAAATAAATAATTCAGTAAACAAGGAATAATATAACATAAATTAACAATTATACCCGAAAAAAATAAAAAAACACATTAGTAACAGATTTTGTAATATTATTTGAAAACTAAGCTTACAAATACATGCTAGGTTTAAACTTATATTTTCACCCGTTTAGAGTTTTTGTTCACAAACCTTTTGAAACAAAAAATGTTGGTTATAGATTAAGCGAAGAATCTGGTTACAAACGATGGGGAGCGTTATGATTTTTGAACGAAGCGTGTGACTTTTAATAAAATAAACGATAAAAAATTTAAACCTAGTAAATTTAATAAGTTTTTTAATTATAACAATAATTAGAATAATTAATATCATAATTACATTAATAAGTTACAAAATTATAAAAGTCAAAATACCATTGATTAAAATTTATGGTGAATATGTTGAAATTAGATTTATGGAACGTTGATGACATGGAATCCTATGTGGACAACCTAGGTGAAGGACATATGGACAAAATTATGTTGCTTTAATATATTATTTAGATTAGATGCTCGTTAAATCAATTACTACGGTTTGACTAATATTATACCAAATAAAGGAATGTTTTAAATATAATAAACTAATATTTTAATTATTATAACAGTTAGGTTCCTATTCATATATAATAAGATTTTCAAATTTTTAAATTGATAGGTCATAAAACTAAATTAATATTAGTGAAACATGGAAAAAGATGTATTAGGAACAAAAAATCATAATATATAAACATAATTTTAAGTAACAAACATATTAAAAATCATATTGATTAACCGATAATTTAAAAAAATGATACCTTTAAACCCTAAAAAGATTAAAACATAAATCGATTAATAGGAATATTAAAATATCAAATCTATTAATCGTTAGTATAAAAAATCATGCAGTTAAACCCTAAATCCAATAACAGTGAATCAAGTTGATGTTATTCTTCACAAAAATCGATTAAACACTAAAATATAAATCATACCTGATAATTGCAAACGATAAACATATTTGATGTTGTTTGGATTATGAAACCGACGAATCATGAAGAACCGGTTATAGATGAAACGAAGAATCTGGTTACAAACGATGGGGAGCGTTATGATTTTTGAACGAAGCATGTGCCTTTTAAAAAAGAAACGATGAACAATTTAAACCTAGTAAATTTAATAAGTTTTATAATTCTAACAATAATTAGGATAATTAATATCATAATTACATTAATAAGTTACAAAAATATGAAAGTTAATACCATTGATTAAAATTTTATTGTGAATACGTGGAAAATAGATTTATGGAAGGTTAAAGACATGGAAGACTATGTGGACAACTTAGGTGAAGGACATGTGGACAAAATTATGTTGCTTTAATATATTAGTTAGATTAGATTAGATGTGGTTCTTCACAAAAACTGATTAAACACTAAAATATAAATCATGCCTGATAATTGCAAACGATGAACATATTTGATGTTGTTTGGATTATGAAACCGATGAATCATGAAGAACCGGTTATAGATGAAACGAAGAATCTGGTTACAAACGATGGGGAGCGTTATGATTTTTGAACGAAGCATGTGCCTTTTAAAAAAGAAACGATGAACAATTTAAACTTAGTAAATTTAATAAGTTTTATAATTCTAACAATAATTAGGATAATTAATATCATAATTACATAAATAAGTTACAAAAATATAAAAGTCAATACCATTGATTCAAATTTTATTATGAATATGTGGAAAATAGATTTATGGAAGGTTAACTGACATGGGAGACTATGTGGACAACTTAGGTGAAGGACATGTAGACAAAATTATGTTGCTTTAATATATTAGTTAGATTAGATTAGATGTGGTTCTTCACAAAAACTGATTAAACACTAAAATATAAATCATGCCTGATAATTGCAAACGATGAACATATTTGATGTTGTTTGGATTATAAAATCGACAAATCATGAAGAACCGGTTATACATGAGGCGAAGAATCTTGTTACAAACGATGGGGAGCGTTATGTTTTTTGAACGAAGCATGTGCCTTTTAAAGAAGAAACGATGAAAAATTAAACCTAGTAAATTTAATAAGTTTTATAATTCTAACAATAATTAGAATAATTAATATCATAATTATATAAAGAAGTTACAAAAATATAAAAGTCAATACCATTGATTAAAATTTTATTATGAATATATGGAAAATAGATTTATGGAAGGTTAATGACATGAAAGACTATGTGGACAACTTAGATGAAGGACATGTGGACAAAATTATGTTGTTTTAATATATTAGTTAGATTAGATTAGATGTTGTTCTTCACAAAAATCGATTAAACACTAAAATATAAATCATCCCTGATAATTGCAAACGATGAACATATTTGATGTTGTTTGGATTATGAAACTGACAAATCATGAAGAACCGGTTATAGATGAGGCGAAGAATCTGGTTACCAACGATAGGGAGCGTTATATTTTTTGAACGAAGCATGTGTCTTTTAAAGAATAAACGATGAACAATTTAAACCTAGTAAATTTAATAAATTTTATAGCTCTAACAATAATTAGAATAATTAATATCATAATTACATAAATAAGTTACAAAAATATAAAAGTTAATACCATTTATTAAAATTTTATTGTGAATATGTTGAAAATAGATTTATGAAAGGTTAATGACATGAAAGACTACGTGGACAACTTAAAAGAATGACATGTGGATAAAATTATGTTGCTTTAATATATTATGGATATATATGATGCTACATGCGTGTAAGCAAAGAAGAAGGAAACTTAAAAGGAGTGACTTATCCTATTTATTGTATTAATTTATTATACTTTAGTAACGGATAGGAAATTTTGAATAATTCCTTTTTAGTGCTTGCGATGCTATGAGTGGTATGCAACAAACACATAAACCTTATGATTTCACCTTACTAATTTTGTTTAAGCTACAAAAAGGTAACATCATTATAAAACATTTTATGAAATTCACATATTTTATAAATTTTAGAGATCCAAACTTTGATTTAGAATTTTATTTTCAATCTCTTCAATTATGATGATAGCATATGGTACAGTAGAAACTCGATAAATTAATACTCGATTATTTAATAAACTCTCTAAGATAATATTTTTTGTCGGTCCCGACTCGGGGATAGGGTGCTAAATTAATAATTCGTTAAAATTATAAGATAATACATTTTTGATAATTTATTTAGACCCCACATAAAATATAAATTAATAATTCCTTATATATAGCATATTACATGAATGATTTATGAAGATTTCTTGAAAAATAACTAAATTGTCTTTTGTTTTTTATTGAAATCAATTTCTCCTTGAATCTCGTCTCTAATTTTCCTTAGCATGGTAAGAACTTCTGGTGTTGTTTTCTCATAGCTCAACAAGAAATTGTTCAATGTGATTGCCGCTTTAATAGCTTCGTTTCGCGAAGGGGGCTCCATTGTAGAACTTTCATCATCTTATTCATCGATATCATCTTTATTAATTCCAATAACGCTTTCAATAATTTATTCATCAGTCAACAACTGTGTAACTACATTTTCTTCTGGGTGAGTCAGAACATTCTACTATAAATTAATAAAATATTAATTAATAAATTTTGGTGGTCCCAAGTGTATTATTTTATAGAGTTTCTACTGTACTTGGTTTTATTTGTATTGAGATTGAACCTACCATTGTTTGGATAGGTCTACTTGTTTGCTCATTTTCATTCTATTTAAATAGCTATATACACATAATTTCAATAACCAAATGCATACCAATTACTAAATTACGCATCTCGCATCTTTATCCTACCTAGATCCGACTCCTTAAAGATCCGCACCCCATAAACATCAACAAAAGGCACGCCACACAACGTTTTACACTCTTCATTGACGTAACAATCACACATATGAAATAAAAATGAACACGACATCACAATGCGTACCATATTTCCCATGAAAACCTATTAACGATCATTAGAAACATGCCATTGCAAATAAACAACGAATTCCACATAAAACTCTAACAATTATTATTAGAAGATACATAGGCATGCTTACATCTTTACAAAGCCGTTGCCGACTAAAAAAATCACGTTTTTACGCTCCAAGCTACAACCATTCCTTGCATGTAGCTTGCAACTTGTGCGTGGCTATATCATATTTTGATTAATAACATCAACACTTAGTATTCTTACGTAAATAAGTTTTCATATATAACCCCATTTTTGTAACCCTATTTTAATCACAATCATCAACACATAGTCTTTGGATTTACTTCAACCGAACAAAGAACTAGGGATGAGCAAAAAATAGGTATTGGTACATATTTGATACCGTTAGTCACATTTCGAGTTTCGGCACTGGTACGATACATGCATTTCAATTCAGTACCAAGAAATTTCAAATTTCGGGATCATACCAGTTGGTAGTCGATACCAGTACCAGTATTTACCGAACATTTTGATATTGTTACCACGGATTTTCAAATTTCGGGATCGTATCGATCGATAACGTCCTAAATCCCAATACAAATAACCATAAACCCAATGCTTTTAAAACCGGACTGAACCGGGCATTTTGACAGGTGCGATCGGGATTCGATCCACTACCGGTCCGGTTTTGTGTAGTTTGTTCGGCTCCCGGAGAACCGGCCGGTCCAAACGAAAAACCAGACCGGTTGAGCTGGTTTACTATCAAAAAAATATTTTTTCTTGAAATTTTTTTTTCCCGCCATACACCAAAGTTGTTCGACCAGTCGCTTGTCCGATTTGTTGTCCGATCAGGTTACGAAACATCGCAAAAACCTTACAACACATATTGCAACTATGAATTCACACCTCAATTTCGTCCACAAACATCCCATCAAATGGTTTCCAAGCTTTTACAAACTGTATTACAATAAATTTCGTCTCAAGCACCACCAAATTAGTTATCAGATCAAAGTTACCATTACAATCACACACAAACACGCGTCTATCCATACCCAAAGTACACCTTCCTCTCCACAACGTACAAGTCCTCTCGCCAATCAACCACGACTGCCGCACCTAGCCACAGTCAACGACTAAACTCCATTCCGTCTATAAATTACTCTGAAAGCCCACCCATTGCATCACCTCCATCGTATTCACCGTCAAATAATAACAACAATAATAATATCCCGATCTCCCTCACCAACTAACCAACCAACCATGGACTCCGAATCCATCACCGAAGACATCAACAGCAATCACGGCTGGCAGAAGGTCAGTTACGCGAAGAAACAACGCAAAGCTCCGTCAAACAAGCACGTTCCGGCACCGGCTAACGGATCTTCAATCTCCGCCGGCGAGAGCGTGTTCACGGCGATAGAGAAGAAGGCGGAGGAACGGCGGAAGGCGATTGAGGCTGAGCGATTAGCGAATGCGGTGGTGGATCCGGTGGTTAGGTCAACGGCGAAGAGGAACGGCTACTCGGATTATGATGAGAGTGATGAGGAGGTTGGTGAGGCGAATGGAGCGGTGGTTGAGAAGAAGGTGAAGGCGAAGAAGGTGAAGAAGGTGAAGGTTACGGTGCAGGAAGAGGCGGTGAAGATTGACGCGGCGGATGTGGCTAGTTTTCTAGCGGATGTCACTGTGAGTGATTTTGATTTTAATATTAAATCGATCTGAATTGATTTATATAATTGTTAATTAGTGATTACTGTTTTGAATTTAGGTATTCTGTGTGATTGAATGTGATGATCTGTTTATACCTGTTATAACACTATTAACCTGTACAGTTAAGTTTAGGTTATATATGTGGATCTGTTTATTTGTGCATGCAGCTGATTCGGATAGGTTTTTTGCTGGTGTCACTGTGAGTGGTTTCGATTTGATGATTAATTGATCTGAATTGATTTGTGTTGTTATTAGTTAGCAATTAGTGATTGTTGTTTGAATATTGTGAAATGAGTTTTGGAGATTTGATTAGAGGTGGATTTAGGTATTCTGTGTGATTAAATTTGATGATCTGATTCTACTTGTATAATTTTAGGAATTTGATCTGGAATTGTGACTGTAAATCACATGCAGGGATTAGTTGATCTGAGTTGATTAGTTTGTTATTATTTGTATGATCTCATGAAATTGATCTGGAATTGTGGTTGTTTATAACAGGAAGGTACTGTTAGCTTGTACAGTTAGGTTTAGGTTATAGATTATGTTCTAATTAGTTGAGTTTTTTGTTGAAATTTTGGGAATATGTGGATCTGTTTATTTGTGCATGCAGCTGGTTTGGCTAGTTTTTTTTCTGTCTGATGTGACGGTGAGTGAATTATTGATATTTTGATTGGTAGTTTTAGCGAGCTGAATGGATTCTTATAATCATGAATTACTGATTATTGTTTTGAATTTTATGAAATGCGTTTTGGAGATATGATTAGAGCTGGATTTAGGTCTTCTGTGTGATTGAGTTTGATGATCCGTTACTACTTCTTATATAATTTCATGAAATTGATCTCGAATTGGGCTTAGTACATTACAGTATAACACTATTAGCCTGTACAGTTAAGTTTAGGTTATAGATTATGCTAAATATATATGTGGATCAGTTTATTTGTGCATGCAGCTGATTTGGCTAGTTTCCTGTTGGATGTGACGGTGAGTGAATTGTTTAATTTCGATTCGTAAATTCTAGCAATCTGAATGGATTCGTGTTACTATGAGTTACTGATTATTGTTTTGAGTTTTGTGAAATGCGTTATAGAGATCTGATCATCTGATTAGAGCTGTTGTCAACTTATTAGGTATTCTGTGTGATTGAACGCTATAATCTGGTCCTATTTGTATAATTTCAGGAAATTGATCTGGAATTGTGAGTTTATTTGTTGAATTTGTGGGAATAAATGCTCATTCATGTGGATTATTTATATATGCATGCAGGCTTCATATGAGACACAACAAGATATACAGTTAATGAGGTTTGCTGATTACTTTGGAAGAGCATTTTCTAAAGTCAGCGCTTCACAGTTTCCATGGGTGAAGTTATTAAGAGAATCTCCTGTTGCAAAAGTTGCAGATGTAAGTTCTTTTCAGATTAAAACTTACAACGAATCTGTATTTCCATTCGCAATTGTCTTATAAACTAGTTGTGAAATTTAAAGAACTGGTGTCTTTAGCATTTAAGTTCCCAAACTCTACTTTGATGCATAATATCTATCCAAACACAGTGCTCAATTTTTATATCTGATGTGACCGAGGGAGTGTGACAATAAAGATCTCTACGTGAATGCTAGAAAGAGCTTCAATAACATAAAGGGATAATATGTAGTTTGTTGCACTTACTGATATGGATGATGATGATTTGTGATAATGATAAAGATCTCTACTTGGATGTTATGGTTATCTTTGTTTTAATATATAATTTATGGTTTTTATCTTATTTTGTTTCTTCAATTGATTGAAAGTATGGTACATTTTACTTTTCATGTGCACTTGTAAACTTAAAACGAGGTTGCATTTTGTTTTAACCAAATGTATTTTGGAGCTTACTACTTCAGTACATTAACTTGCTTATAATCTGTGATCTGGTCCATTTGTGAAAGGTATCAATTTTGACTCAAAATTCATTTTTTGGTACATTTTGTAGAATCCAGTGTCACACATCCCTGAAGCTGTTTACAAGACGTCTGTTGATTGGATCAACAACAGATCTTTGGAATCCCTTGGATCTTTTGTTTTATGGTCCTTAGACAGCATTCTTGTTGACTTTGCAAGTCAACAAGGCCCTGCAAAGGGATCCAAAAAAGTTACCCCAAAACCATTCTCAAAATCCCAGGTAAGATTATGGGATCTCCCAACATCCTCTTTGACCCTGTACGTGATTCGAGTGATGAATATTATTAAACATAGAATTGCTTTCAGGTTGGTATCTTTGTAGCACTAGCAATGGTATTAAGAAGGAAACCAGATGCATTAATAAGTGTATTGCCAACCATAAGGGATACTTCCAAGTATCAAGGACAAGATAAGCTTCCAATTATTGTGTGGATGGTAGCTCAGGTGATTCCATCACCCGATAATCTTTTTTTCTTCCCAAAATGAAGCATTATATTTTTTTTGTTAAGGGTGTGCACGTGTCAGTTTGGGTTCAAACCGTACCAAAAACCGAAAATTCGGTTTTAGAGGTTTTGAAAAGTGTTTGGTTTCGGTTTGTCTTTTTTTGGTTTTACATTTGATTATCATACATATACATTTGAGCTAAAATATTTGTTTACTAAAACATAAAACCAAACCGTCGGTTTTTGTATGGGTTCGCTTATTTCAGTTTGTTATTTTCCTGTTATGCATCAGTATTTTGGTTTACACGTACACCAATTTATATGCTAAAATTAATTTTAATTTATATAGGCATCACATGGAGATCTGGCGGTTGGTTTGTATACATGGTCACATCTAATATTACCAATTGTTGGTGGCAAATCGGGATCTAATCCTCAAACCCGGGATCTAATATTGCAATCGGTCGAAAGGTTTATATGATTATTAGCCCTTTTTGTTTCTTGACTCTATTTTTACCGAACAAACGTGTGACATGTTTTTTATTTTTTGATTTTTTAAGAATACTATCGGCTCCAAAGGCTAGGACTTTTTTGGTAAATGGTGCGGTGCGGAAAGGAGAGCGGTTAATGCCACCATCAGCACTTGACCTGCTACTAAGAGTCACCTTTCCTTCATCTTCAGCTCGTGTTAAGGTAAAAGAAGCTAACAAACTTGAACGGAGCATATTCCTATTTGTTTCTTAATTTAACCGAACAGAGGATTGAATGTGAACAGTTAAACAAAGAGGGTTTTCTTGTTTAGTTGTTTGTGTTCATTTGTTAAGAAGATGAACGCGCGTTTATGTCTGTTCGTTAACTGTATAAACGAACTGTTCGCGAACGTAAACGGATGAGCATAGATGAACTGACATTAATTAAAACTAGAGTATGTTGTAATGGCAAAAAGCTTTAAATGATTATCTTATGAACAGCCTTAAACAAACATAGACCAAAGAACATAGTCTAATCTAGATGTATGAATGTAAAGGAACATTCACGAACATAAATGAACGAATGAGATGTGCTCATGTTCGTTTGTTAAAATGAATATTTTAACAGAAGAACTCGTACATACACACACAAACGATGATTATTTTAATGAACGATTTTAAACAAACATAAACCAACGAATTTAGACTAATTTAGATGTATGAACGTAAAGGAACATTCACGAACATAATAATGAGACGAGCTCATGTTCGTTTGCTAAAATGAATATTTTAACGGAAGAACTCAAAACATACATAAACTAACAAACACAAACAAACGAATTTGGATGTATGAATGCAAAGAAATGTTCAAGAACATAAATGAACGAACGAGACATGTGCTCATATTCGTTCATCTAAATGAATATTTTAACGAATATCTAAGGAAAATAAACGAGTTTAGATGAACAGACATAATTAAAGGAACATAAATGAGCGAAGTCATGAGCGACACATGTGTTCATGTTCGTTCCTTTTACTAAAGGAACACATTTTTTTGTTCATGCTTGTTTGTTTACTGAATAGACGAGCGTAAACAAACTTCCAACGAACAGTTCATGAATTCTTCATTGAACATCCAGTTCGTTTAAATCTAACGGTTGCAAGACAGATCAAGTTGGTTTGACCCAGGAAACATCTTTGTTGTTTAAAAAAACATTAAGAGCCGACTCGTTTGTAAATTAACGGGTTTAAAGTATGCTTAATTGCGTGATTGTGTTATGTTGCAGGCAACTGAAAGGTTTGAAGCTGTATATCCCACACTTAAGGAGGTGGCTCTTGCAGGGTCCACTGGAAGCAAAGCCATGAAACAGGTTTCTCAACAAATTTTGACCGTTGCTTTAAAAGCTTCTGGTGAAGGTAAACTTTTTAAAGTTAGTTAAAAATTTCAACTTCTAGAAGTTTCTAACAGATTCAGTTTTCTTGTAGGAATCCCTGAGCTATCAAAAGAAGCATCCGGTATCTTTGTTTGGTGCTTAACTGAAAATCCTGATTGTTATAAGCAATGGGTGAGTTTTGTTATCTGTTTTGTGTTTATTTAATTTTGGATAGGTTATATTTAATGTTTATAAGTGTATTTTATTTTAGGAAAAGGTGTATGTGGATAATCTAGAAGCAAGTGTTGTGGTTCTGAGAAGGCTTATGGATCAGTGGAAGGACGTGTCTGTAAAACAGTCTTCGCTTGATGCTCTCGGTGAAACTGTCAGGCGTTTCAAGAACTTGGTAATTTACATATCTACCTTACTTTCATGTACTAAGGGTGTAAGTGAGGCAAGCCGAGCCTGAGCTTTACTAGGCTTGAGCTTGGCTCGTTTTGAGCTCTATATTTAAAGTTTTAAACCTCGAGCTTGGCTTGTAAGTAGTTTTAAGCTTGACTCGTTTATTTTGTGATTAAATAATTTATGCACATCTATAATTATTAATTATAGTTTTTATGTATGGCGTAATATATATTTTTAGTTACTCTTATCATTACTTTATACATAATTTTAATAATTTTATAAATATACATTTAATATGTTATATAA
This sequence comes from Bidens hawaiensis, assembly GCF_021521415.1. Taxonomy (NCBI): domain Eukaryota; kingdom Viridiplantae; phylum Streptophyta; class Magnoliopsida; order Asterales; family Asteraceae; genus Bidens; species Bidens hawaiensis. The sequence continues at coordinate 103,288 of NW_027492917.1, forward strand.
AAGTTATATAAATAATAAGCTCGTAACTTATTTGGTCTTGCGAGCCAGCTCGACTTCGACAAATGAAGCTTGGGTTCAGGCTCATTTACTAAACAAGCTTATTTTTAAGCTCGAGCTTGTTTAAGTTCGGCTCAATTCAAGCTTTAGTGAGCCGATCTCGAGTCCCACAAATGGGTTGAGTCGTTTACAACTCTGTCTGATTATCCGAACACGTTTGTGCGAATCAAATCTTAGTGTAATAATTAATATATTACATAAACTTGACAAGTTATCTGTTGTATGTACTATGTAGAAATTGTTAGAAGTTAAAAGTTATTAAAACTATATAGTTGCTATTGATAATTTAAGTATGCCTTATAGGTGAATTTATTAATTTCATGTACAAATTTTATATTATTACAATAATAATGTGTTTTTTTTTAACGTTTGTGCACAGAATGAGAAAGCGCTGACAGGCGGAAAAATATCTGTTGGTGAACAATCAACCTACAAAGAAGCAGACAAATACTGTAAAGTGTTACTAGGAAGATTGTCACATGGTTGGGGATGTGTCAAAGGTTTGGGTCTGGTTCTCATCGCGATCGGTTTAGGAATCGCTTTAGTTCCTCCAACCGCATTGGAGTCTTTGGATTTGACCAAGTTAGCTGAATTAGTCAACTTCCCGCAATCCGTTTGAATAAACGGTTGGTTAGTTTGAATGAATCTCTAACATCCAGCTAGCTGACCAGTCAAAAGGGTTATAAGAAAGAGAATGTTTCAACTAAAAGTAGATGGTCTTTAAGCGGTTTTGTTTCTTGTTTTTTTTTTTCGCTTATTTTCGTTTTCGGATCTGTTTTCTTTTTCTTACTTTTTCGTTGAGATAATGTGATGGATGTTTTCGTTTAACTTTCGGGTTTATCCTTTGAGTTTATCAAGATTAAAAATATGTTATATTAAAATAATATAATTTTAGTATGCGACTGTTTAGCCGGTTAGATATAAACATAATCACAATCACAATCATTATATATCAAGGACAATGAAGCATGGCTTTGTGAATACAAGAGATGTGTAATGTGTTGTTTAGACTTTAGACTTCATAATCATCAATGGTAGCCCAAGGGAACTTTAGGTAAGAGTTGCGGATTTTCGAGGGATCTTCAGGGACAGACCAAGGGTACTTCATGTCTGGATCTCTTGGAAACTTTCTGAAGTTCAAAAATGGAGCCCAAAGCAGCACACTGCACAATACAAAATATCTGCCCTGTTAGTCTCTGTTATTTGTGCCTCGGATTGAACCGGGTAAAAATTTCTGCACAATCAAAACTGAAGACTGAACCAAAGATAGCGGGTTGGTGTTGTTGGTTCAAACCTATTATGAACTTTTAAGCTAAAATGTTTTATATTGTGGTTGCCTGGACCAAACCAGAATTCACCCTCAAAATTGAAGACATTAAAACCGAATATGCTTAATCGGTCCACTCTCGGGTTGTGTATTTGAGTCACCTTTGTCGGTTTAGTCTTGGGTTGGGTATCTAAGTTATCTGGTCCAACCTAAACCTGCTTAGCCCTACTTGTAAACTATTCGAAATTGGGTCGTTGCACGCTTATTAGATATTCAGGTCCGGTCTAAATCAACTTAGAAAGCTCATTTAATGGATAGGCTCGAGTTCATATTTAATATATTGAGCTTGGCTATAGCTTTGTAGTTGTTAAGTCTATAATTTATATAAATATAATGTCTTTACTTTACACAACAATTATATACTCACAATAAATATTATTGTCGAAACATGAAACGAATCTGACCTGATCCATGACGATGTTTCCACGGATTTCGAGATGAACGAACCACGTCTTGATCTTCGCCTCCAGCTGCTTGCGACCTGCAATGGCTTTTCGGGGGTGTGGAGGTGACTGCTAAGAAATCTCAAGGATCTCTTGTTTACAGACACAAAAATATGGTGGTGGCTCTTATTGAGCATGACCCCTTAACAAGGAGGTGGAGACCTCCTTATATAGAGAGCCTCATGGCCACCATCATGGTACCCTAATGGGCCTAGCCCAGTTAGGGTTACCTCCACAAAACCCACTCAGCCCAATAACATTGTATTAGTCCATATAATAAAATAAGCCAAACATAATAAATTTAGGGTCGTAAAACCGGGTTTAGTACCATACCCCTACAAGCCCCCCAAGTCCAGCGTTGCTCCTGGGCGCGCAAGCGTTTAGGTGGAGCGCTGGACTTTATGAGGTGTGTTAGGCCATGAGGCGGTTATTTCCCTTTTCTTCGGCCTTGTCTTTATTGTCTTTGAGTTTTGGGAGGTTTTCTTCATGATGGTGACATGTTGTGGTCCTTATGATAATGATGGTGCCCTGGCATGAATAAGATATAGCACGCATCATAACAATAGTGGCGCGAGGCCTGATAAAAGGTAGAGCGCGCATCTTAATAATAATGTAACATAACTTGCGCGCGAGGCAGCTTACGAGCTATGAGAATAATAAAGCCTGCGCGCGAGGCGGCTTACGGATCTATGAGAATAATAAAGCCTGCGCGCGAGGCGACTTACGGGCTATAAGAATAATAAAGCCTGCGCGCGAGGCGACTTACGGGCTATAAGAATAATAAAGCCTGCGCGCGAGAGGCGACTTACGAGCTATAAGAATAATGAAGCTTGCGCGCAAGGCGACTTACGAGCTATAAAAATAATGAAGCTTGTGCGTGAGGAAGCTTGTGCGTGAGGCGACTTACGAGCTATAAAAATAATGAAGCTTGCGCGTGAGGCGACTTACGAGCTATAAGAATAATGAAGCTTGCGCGTGAGGCGACTTACGAGCTATAAAAATAATGAAGCTTGCGCGAGTTGCGGCTTATGAGCTATAATATGATGATAATGACTGGCCCACAAGGGCCTCTTCTACGCAGGATGACTATCCCGGCTTGTCTTCAAAATAATAATGGAGGCACAAACAGCCAGATAGTAATAATGTTATAGGTGCTTGTGCGACTCGTAGCCGAACATTGGCGCGTGGCCGTTTGGGATATTGTTAGGCTCTCGCCCTAAGATTCGGATGTCTTCCATCGCAATAATGCAGTGGTGGTATACCACGATAGTCCCCTAGTTCATTGCTGCTAAATAAGGTTGTCCTTATCCTGATTTGGATTAGACTCCTCATTTGTTGTGTCGCTTGCGCATAGGCTTTGGCTTTGTGTCATGCGCCACGCGCAGTTGTTGCATGCGCGTGCGCGTAGGCTGTGCCATGCGCCACGCGCAGATGTTGCATGCGCGTGCGCGTAGGCTGTGCCATGCGCCACGCGCAGATGTTGCATGCGCGTGCGCGTAGGCTGTGCCATGCGCCACGCGCAGATGTTGCATGCGTGTGTGCGTAGGCTGTGTGTCATGCGCAGATGTTTCATGCGCTTGCGCATAGGCTTTGGCTTTGTGATGCGCAGATGTTTCATGCGCAGATGTGATATGCGCAAGCATATGTAATATGCGCCACGCGCGGATGCGATATACGTGAGCATATATGATGCGTGAGCATGTGATATGTGCCACGCGCAGATGTGATATGCGTGAGCATATATGGTGCGTGAGCATGTGATACGCGTGGGCATATGTGATATGCGTGAGCATGTGATGCGTAAGCATATGTAATATGCGTGAGCATATGTGGTGCATGAGCATGTGGTGCATGAGCATGTGGTGCATGAGAATGTGGTGCATGAGCATGTGATATGCGACTGCGCTCAAGCATCATGGTGGTGCGCATGTAGAATGGCGGAATGGTTGATCCGCGGTGGTGTGCATGTGACGTGGCTTGTGTTAATAGGTTTAATTATAACGGCGTTTTGAACGGAGCGGAGCCGCGTTCGGTCTTGTATTCGGCGCGAAGCCGTATGGGTTTATGAGGATTCCCAACCTTTAAGTTTGGCACTTGGCCTTATGGGTTTGAGGATTCCCAACCTTTAAGTTTGGCGCTTGGCCTTATGGGTTTATGAGGATTCCCAACCTTTAAGTTTGGCACTTGGCCTTATGGGTTTGAGGATTCCCAACCTTTAAGTTTGGCGCTTGGCCTGATGGGTTTATGAGGATTCCCAACCTTTAAGTTTGGCGCGTGGCCTTATGGGTTTATGAGGATTCCCAACCTTTAAGTTTGGCGCTTGGCCTGATGGGTTTATGAGGATTCCCAACCTTTAAGTTTGGCGCGTGGCCTTATGGGTTTATGAGGATTCCCAACCTTTAAGTTTGGCGCTTGGCCTGATGGGTTTATGAGGATTCCCAACCTTTAAGTTTGGCGCGTGGCCTTATGGGTTTATGAGGATTCCCAACCTTTAAGTTTGGCGCTTGGCCTGATGGGTTTATAAGGATTCCCAACCTTTAAGTTTGGCGCGTGGCCTTATGGGTTTATGAGGATTCCCAACCTTTAAGTTTGGCACTTGGCCTTATGGGTTTGAGGATTCCCAACCTTTAAGTTTGGCGCTTGGCCTGTGTGACATCTGCCCTGATCCGACCCGACCCAGGTACCCGTTTCTCTGACCCGATCTCTTTCTTTTATGATTTGATATTTATTTATACTTATATTTTACTTTTAATAATAATATATAATTTCCTTCCCGCCTCTTTCTCTCTCTTTCTTTCCCCCGTCCCGTCCCTCTCCTTCTCTCTTTCCGCCTTCTTTTCCCTCTTGTCGCCGTCCCGCCCTTAAGCCTTGAACCTCTGTCCTTTGTTCCTTCCCGCCTAAGGTTGTCTGCGCAGCTCCACGCGCCAGACTCTTTACAAGGAAGCCTGCGTGAAGACCACCTGTTACTGCGATACGCGAGACGAACTGTCCCCGCAGCGCGCTAAGGATTTTAGTTCTTCCCGCGGCGCGCTATGGATACTGTTCTTCCCGCGACGCGCTAAGGAATATAGTTCTTCTCGCGACGCGCTTAGAATTGAAGTTCTTCCCGCGGCGCGCTTAGAAATATAATTCTTCCCGCGACGCGTTAAGGTTGGTTCTGTCTGCCTTCGCGCTCGCGCACTTTTGCCTTCGCGCTCGATGCCTTCTCACGTTTAACCCTTTGAGTTTTCTTCTGTTTAATCTAGCCGTTTGCTTTTGTGTTGTCTTATCTTTTGTGCTGTTGACCTAATCTGCTTTATGTCTGAAAAGTTACTTTCGGCGCAGCATGCGCACCAACCCCATTGGTTGGCAGAAAAAGTGACTGACATTATCTTTTGAGATCTGCTTTTGCCATGCTTGACCAGTACCTTTATCTGATCCGCCCATGCTTTTTACTGTTCCCTGTCAGCTTTATCTTGCCCCCTGCAGCTGCCATATCTTTTGATATCTTTTGCTTTTGGAATCTTTTACTTTTTGAGATCTTTTTCCCCTTTTCTAGGGATTGTGTTCCCTAGGGTTTCTCTATAAATAATAATCTTATTTTTTCTTAACACTACACACACAAACACTTAATTTAACCTCCTCCTTCCTCTCTGCCTCCGTCTTCCTTTCTATTCTGCCCTGCTTTCCGGTAATATATATATTATATATAATAATTTACTTATGCAAACTTATAATCAAGACATTAAAACAAATCGTTAAAACAATAATCTTTAATTATAGGTTAACTTTGCTTGTTTGGTTCTTGCTTTACCTATCTTCACACCGATTATCAAGTGAGTAATCTCGTACCTAATCCCTTTTTTGCTTTTAATGTTTTGGGATGTTCATGTGTTCATACAAACTTAGAGTCTTAAACTTGTTTATGAACTTTAGTCGCGCAGTATCCCATGTGTTGAGGACGTAGACTTGGCTGTTTATTTGTATGTGTGGATCATTAACCGTCTTGTCGGTCTATTCCGCAGTTCTCATGGTACCATTAGATGAACACGGGAGAACTATCGTTTATGATTTTCTCTTTTGTTTACACATGCACAGTTTGTCTTGTTTGTGAGCTCAATTGTGAGCACTGGCAGTCTATGAATCTTAGAGTTGGTCCCGATCAGATTACACCCTTGTTGAAAACCAGACATACACATGTTGCGCGCAGATTTATTGTTATCTATGTATTAACTATTAAACTTGATTTCTCACCAACACGCAAGTGTTTGACGTTTATTTTAACACATGTTCAGGTTTGCAGTAGCTGTTTTGGAGCTTGTGGACACATAGGAAGTTTTCTTTATTTTGGACCTAGATTAAAATATATCAAGACAAGTTTTTGCTGTTCGAATATTATGATTTTTAATATATTGATTTATGATGATCTATGTTATCTTATGTCTACTTTGCGCGTGCGCGAATGAATGTATTTAATAAATATTGACACCCAATAGTGTCACGAGTAATGAAACAATATGTGGCGCCCCGATGTATAATCCGCCTTTGGTCGGGGTGTTACAGATTGGTATCAGAGCTCGTTGACTTTAGGATAGGTGGTTAGACGTAACGGCCTAGAATACCTAAGAGTCCCTTCTCGCGCATGAGAGAAATCTCATGTTTGTGCGCTTATTGTTAATTACTCGTTATTTATGAATATGCTCGCGCTTGCGCAGTATATGATTTTATGTTTTATTTCGCGATATTTCGATTTTTGTTGAATTTCGATTTTTATTGATTTTTCTTACATATTCGTTTGTTGGGTTTGAAAATCCGAAAAGTCATGGTGATACATGAATAGTTGATTTTCAATTTCCATTTACGATTATGTTCTGAGGTCGGAGACTTGAAAAGTCATGGTGATACATGAATTGTCAACCTCCAATACTCATTTTCTTGTGTATTTTATATTGAAGATTGAAAAGTCATGGTGATACATGAATCGTCAATCTCCAATACTCGTTTGCTCGTATATTTTAAATTGGGAATTCGGAAAGTCATGGTGATACATGAATTGTCGATTCTTGATTCGAATTTGTTACCTTTATTAAGTCTGCATTTAGGGTCATTTATTTTACTTTAACTTTTGACAGTAACTGACTCCGCGAAACCAAGCTTTATAAGATTAAAACTTTGCGCTAAAACCAAGATATTAACTAAAATTAAAATTTTTATAGAATGCCTCCGCTATCTCGCCGATTTCAGAGAAGAGAAGCCTCGCGCATGCGTAGACAGCAACGTTCCCAGGAAATGGCCGCCGCGATAGCCCAAGCCTTGAGCCAAAATAATACCTCCAGTTATAACATTAAATCCTTCAACGCGGGTAACCCTCCAAAGTTCACAGGTCTTGAAGGAGCCACCGTGATGCTCCAGTGGCTTGAGAAGATAGAAAACACTTTCCTCCACACCCAATGCCCCTCAGACAGACGAACCCTATATGCTTCCAGTGTCCTGGAATCCAGAGCGCTTACATGGTGGAATGGAGTAGCTCATGCGCGTGGCGCAGAGGCTGCTTCTAGCATGACATGGGAGGAATTCAAGGAAATTCTTACGCGAGAATTCTGCCCTCCCAACGAAGTTAAGCGCCTGGAGGAAGAATTCTGGAACTTGAAGCAATACAGCGGTGAAGCGCGCGAGTACGCGACGCGCTTCCATGAACTAAGCCTGCTTGTCCCTCACCTTGTTACCCCTTCCCGCCGAGCCATAGAGAAATTCCTTGGGGGTCTCCCCATGGAAATTCAAGATTCTGTATGGGCTAGAAACCCAGTTACCCTCTCTGACGCCATCGAGTTGGCCGCTGTGCTCAGCGACAACCATGTCAGAGCAGGAACCCTGTTCCTGCGGGGATCTGAGAAGACCAAACTCACCAAGACTGTCCCTGAACCAACAGAAACCAAACCAGAACCCTCAAACCATAACCAGAAACGTAGGCGCAGACAAGCTTACGCGCTTACCAGCCCACCCATAGTCCAGCAACCCGCATACCAACCTCCAGTTTATGCGCCTAACCCACTGTCAGCCTACCCAACACCTCCTGTAGTCCACAACTATGCCTTAACCAATCCAGCACTCCCTGCCCCGCCAACTAAGAAACCTTACACAGGAAACCACCCCTTTTGCCCAACCTGTAGACTCCACCACCCACCTCAAGTCCCATGTCGACTTTGTATCCGATGTGGCCGCGCTGGTCACCTTGCAGAAAACTGTAGAGTCCTTCCCGCCAATCCAATTGCGCCAACACCACCAGTCTACCCGCAAAACCCTCAACCAACCTACCAAAACCCACGACCCAGATCGTGCTTTAACTGCGGTGATCCCAGTCATTTCCGGAACGCGTGCCCGAGACTACAAGTGCAAATCACGCAAGCGAATCCGGTGAACCAGATTTCAAACCAAGTGACGCGTGGACGAGCTTTTAACATAACCGCGCACCAAGCGCAAGCGAATAATGACGTAGTGAATGGTACATTTTTGCTCAACGGATTTTATGCTTCTATACTTTTTGATACTGGCGCCGATCGAAGTTTTATCTCTCGCGCCTTCGAGCAGAAGCTTGCGCGACCGCGCAGCGACTTAAAAGAAAGTTTTTTCAGTTGAATTGGCTAACGGTGAAACTGTTTTAATTAACTCAGTGATTAAAGATTGCACGCTTAACCTTAACGAAAACGATTTTCTGATCGACCTCATCCCCATGCCTCTTGGGAGCTTTGATGTTATCATTGGTATGGACTGGCTCTCGCATAATCACGCCGAAGTTATTTGCGCCAAGAAGATGATTCGCATACCTCGAGAAAATGGTGATCTTCATATCTACGGCGAAAAACCCTCCAGTGGTCTTAAGCTTATGTCTTGCGCCGAAGCCCGAAGACTCATGCGAATAAGGTGTATTGCATTTTTAGCCCATGTGGTTAAACCTGCTGAAGAAAAGAAGAAGCTTCGCGATATCCCTGTTGTGCGTGATTTCCCTGAAGTTTTTCCTGATGATCTTCCTGGTATCCCTCCCGCTCGTGAAGTCGAGTTCCGTATTGATCTTGTCCCTGGTGCTTCCCCCGTAGCTAAATCCCCTTATCGTCTTGCACCCGCTGAGATGCAAGAATTGGCAAGCCAACTTCAAGAGTTGACAGCTAAAGGATTCATTCGCCCTAGCTCTTCGCCCTGGGGTGCTCCGGTGTTGTTCGTTAAAAAGAAAGATGGATCGTTTCGCATGTGTATTGATTACCGCGAGTTGAACAAACTCACCATTAAAAACCGGTATCCCTTACCGCGTATTGACGACCTCTTTGATCAACTCCAAGGTGCCTCTTGTTTCTCGAAGATTGATCTCCGCTCTGGCTATCACCAGTTGCGCATCCGCGATGAAGATGTTCCGAAGACTGCTTTTCGAACTCGTTATGGCCATTTTGAATTCTTGGTCATGTCCTTCGGTTTAACCAACGCACCCGCCGTTTTCATGGATCTAATGAATCGGGTGTGTAGGCCTTTCTTGGACCGTTTCGTGATTGTGTTTATCGATGATGTTCTGGTGTATTCTAAGACCAAGGCCGAGCATGAGCAACATCTCCGGTTGGTGTTGCAAAAGCTTCGAACCGAGCAGCTCTATGCTAAGCTTTCCAAGTGTGAATTCTGGTCGGATGAAGTACAGTTTCTTGGCCATGTTGTGAACAAGATGGGTATTCATGTCGACCCATCCAAAATTGAAGCAATCAAGAACTGGATTACGCCATCCTCTCCTTCCGAGATCCGTTCCTTTTTGGGCTTAGCTGGTTATTACCGGCGCTTCATTTCGAACTTCTCGAAGATCGCTTTGCCTTTAACAGCTCTAACGCACAAAGGTAAACCGTATATTTGGGGCTCGAAGCAAGAAGAAGCCTTTCTGACGCTCAAGCGTTTGTTGTGTGAAGCTCCTGTTCTTGCGCTACCTGAGGGTAATGATGATTTTGTCGTGTACTGCGATGCCTCCAACCAAGGTCTCGGTTGTGTTCTTATGCAACGAGGCAAGGTTATCGCTTACGCATCAAGGCAACTTAAGGTTCATGAAAGGAATTATACAACTCACGACCTCGAACTTGGTGCAGTTGTTTTTGCCTTGAAGATCTGGAGACACTACCTTTATGGTACTAAGTGTATCCTTTACACTGACCATAAAAGCCTTCAGCATATCTTTGATCAAAAGGAACTCAACATGAGGCAACGCCGATGGAACGAACTCATCAGCGATTACGATTGTGAGATCCGGTATCATCCTGGTAAGGCTAATGTGGTAGCCGATGCGCTCAGCCGAAAACCCTGCCAGCTTAACTGTATTTTGCCGCGCACGCATCTTCACTTTGCGCCGATTCAAAGCAACCTTGAATCGCGTATTCGTGACGCGCAGCGCGCATCCATCAGTAATGGTAACCTTCGCGCCGAGTTAGCGTGTGGCGCGGAAGCGCACTTTGTCCCTAATCTGAGTGGAATCTCTGCTATCTTAATCGCATCTGGATTCCTTGTGATGAGAATCTTCGCGCTGATATCCTGAGTGAAGCGCATAAATCTCGGTATTCCGTTCATCCCGGCGCTGATAAGATGTACAAGGATTTGCGCATTACTTATTGGTGGCTCGGTATGAAAAAGGATATTGCCGTGTTCGTAGCTAAATGTCTGACTTGTTCTAAAGTGAAAGCTGAACACCAACGCCCATCTGGTTTGCTCGAACAACCAGAAATTCCTACGTGGAAATGGGAATGTGTAGCGATGGACTTTATTACCAAGTTACCTTTGACAGCAAGCAAACATGATAGCATTTGGGTAATAGTGGATCGTTTGACTAAGTCTGCTCACTTTCTGCCCATTCGTGAAAACTACCGTGTTGAGCAACTCGCGCAGCTTTATGCAAGGAAATTGTCTGCCGCCATGGTACTCCTTTGAGCATCATATCCGATCGCGATGGCCGTTTTATATCTCGCTTTTGGAAATCTCTCCAATCTGCGCTAGGAACTCGCTTGGACATGAGTACGGCATATCATCCCCAGACTGACGGTCAGTCTGAGCGAACTATTCAAACTCTTGAGGATATGCTCCGATCTTGTGTTCTTGATTTTGGAGGTAATTGGGATTCGCACCTGCCTTTGATCGAGTTCTCTTATAATAACAGCTATCATTCCAGTATCGGTATGGCCCCATTTGAAGCACTTTACGGTCGTAAGTGCCGCTCCCCGATTTGTTGGAGCGAAGTGGGTGAAACTCAAATCACAGGACCCGAACTTGTTCAAGAGACAACCGATAAAATCGCCAAGATCCGTGATCATCTGCTGACTGCCCGAAGCCGACAGAAGAGTTACGCAGATCGTAGGCGGAAGCCTCTCGAATTTCAAGTTGGTGATCTTGTTCTTCTCAAAGTGTCGCCCTGGAAGGGTGTTGTCCGCTTTGGGAAGAAAGGTAAGCTTGCTCCTCGATATGTTGGACCATTTAAGATTCTCGCGCGTGTGGGAAAAGTTGCCTACAGACTTGACCTGCCGCCCGCGCTCAGTAATGTGCATCCAACGTTCCATGTATCCAATCTCAAGAAGTGTTTAGCTGACGAGAACCTTCACATTCCACTTGATGAAGTTCAAGTTGATGAAACTATGCATTTCGTTGAGAAGCCTGTTGAGATTATGGATCGCGAGGTAAAGCAAACCAAGCGCAGTCGTATCCCTATCGTGAAAGTTCGCTGGGAGTCCAAGCGCGGAGCCGAGTTTACATGGGAAAGGGAAGATCAAATGAAGATCAAGTACCCGCACCTGTTCTCTGCACAACCTACTTCGAGATAAATTTCGGGACGAAATTTCTTAAAGTAGGGGAGACTGTGACATCTGCCCTGATCCGACCCGACCCAGGTACCCGTTTCTCTGACCCGATCTCTTTCTTTTATGATTTGATATTTATTTATACTTATATTTTACTTTTAATAATAATATATAATTTCCTTCCCGCCTCTTTCTCTCTCTTTCTTTCCCCCGTCCCGTCCCTCTCCTTCTCTCTTTCCGCCTTCTTTTCCCTCTTGTCGCCGTCCCGCCCTTAAGCCTTGAACCTCTGTCCTTTGTTCCTTCCCGCCTAAGGTTGTCTGCGCAGCTCCACGCGCCAGACTCTTTACAAGGAAGCCTGCGTGAAGACCACCTGTTACTGCGATACGCGAGACGAACTGTCCCCGCAGCGCGCTAAGGATTTTAGTTCTTCCCGCGGCGCGCTATGGATACTGTTCTTCCCGCGACGCGCTAAGGAATATAGTTCTTCTCGCGACGCGCTTAGAATTGAAGTTCTTCCCGCGGCGCGCTTAGAAATATAATTCTTCCCGCGACGCGTTAAGGTTGGTTCTGTCTGCCTTCGCGCTCGCGCACTTTTGCCTTCGCGCTCGATGCCTTCTCACGTTTAACCCTTTGAGTTTTCTTCTGTTTAATCTAGCCGTTTGCTTTTGTGTTGTCTTATCTTTTGTGCTGTTGACCTAATCTGCTTTATGTCTGAAAAGTTACTTTCGGCGCAGCATGCGCACCAACCCCATTGGTTGGCAGAAAAAGTGACTGACATTATCTTTTGAGATCTGCTTTTGCCATGCTTGACCAGTACCTTTATCTGATCCGCCCATGCTTTTTACTGTTCCCTGTCAGCTTTATCTTGCCCCCTGCAGCTGCCATATCTTTTGATATCTTTTGCTTTTGGAATCTTTTACTTTTTGAGATCTTTTTCCCCTTTTCTAGGGATTGTGTTCCCTAGGGTTTCTCTATAAATAATAATCTTATTTTTTCTTAACACTACACACACAAACACTTAATTTAACCTCCTCCTTCCTCTCTGCCTCCGTCTTCCTTTCTATTCTGCCCTGCTTTCCGGTAATATATATATTATATATAATAATTTACTTATGCAAACTTATAATCAAGACATTAAAACAAATCGTTAAAACAATAATCTTTAATTATAGGTTAACTTTGCTTGTTTGGTTCTTGCTTTACCTATCTTCACACCGATTATCAAGTGAGTAATCTCGTACCTAATCCCTTTTTTGCTTTTAATGTTTTGGGATGTTCATGTGTTCATACAAACTTAGAGTCTTAAACTTGTTTATGAACTTTAGTCGCGCAGTATCCCATGTGTTGAGGACGTAGACTTGGCTGTTTATTTGTATGTGTGGATCATTAACCGTCTTGTCGGTCTATTCCGCAGTTCTCATGGTACCATTAGATGAACACGGGAGAACTATCGTTTATGATTTTCTCTTTTGTTTACACATGCACAGTTTGTCTTGTTTGTGAGCTCAATTGTGAGCACTGGCAGTCTATGAATCTTAGAGTTGGTCCCGATCAGATTACACCCTTGTTGAAAACCAGACATACACATGTTGCGCGCAGATTTATTGTTATCTATGTATTAACTATTAAACTTGATTTCTCACCAACACGCAAGTGTTTGACGTTTATTTTAACACATGTTCAGGTTTGCAGTAGCTGTTTTGGAGCTTGTGGACACATAGGAAGTTTTCTTTATTTTGGACCTAGATTAAAATATATCAAGACAAGTTTTTGCTGTTCGAATATTATGATTTTTAATATATTGATTTATGATGATCTATGTTATCTTATGTCTACTTTGCGCGTGCGCGAATGAATGTATTTAATAAATATTGACACCCAATAGTGTCACGAGTAATGAAACAATATGTGGCGCCCCGATGTATAATCCGCCTTTGGTCGGGGTGTTACAGCCTGATGGGTTTATGAGGATTCCCAACCTTTAAGTTTGGCGCGTGGCCTTATGGGTTTATGAGGATTCCCAACCTTTAAGTTTGGCGCTTGGCCTGATGGGTTTATGAGGATTCCCAACCTTTAAGTTTGGCGCGTGGCTTTATGGGTTTATGAGGATTCCCAACCTTTAAGTTTGGCGCTTGGCCTGATGGGTTTATGAGGATTCCCAACCTTTAAGTTTGGCGCGTGGCCTTATGGGTTTATGAGGATTCCCAACCTTTAAGTTTGGCACTTGGCCTTATGGGCGCATGCACGGCGACGGAGTGGTGACTCGCGGGCGCGCGTGCATGGTGGAGGTCTTTTGCGCGAAACCCACATGGTGGTTCCCGCGGCGGCACATGCATGGCTGCGGAGCGAGAATCCGCGGGCGAACGTACATGGCGGCGGAAGTCTGGTAATTTTTGGATCTGCAATTTGAGAGTTAGATCTGCAATTTTAAACCTAAAATCCAGGTCTGTAATCTAGATCTAGATCCGTAAATCAGATCTAGATAGATCTGAAGCTCAGAGCGGATTTAAAACCATCACAGATCAGGAGGCTTGATCATTTGAATCAGGTAGTTTCCTTTTGCACAGATCTGGAAGCCTCTTTTAGATCTATGGATCTTTTTGAGCTTTTATAGAACAAGCCTTGAAGCCTTTTTCTGTAAACTTCCAGATCTGGGTTTTTCCTGGGAGAGATCTGACAGCCGAGACGAAGATCGAAGGGTAGTTCGTTGCCGTCCCACGGATGGCGCCAATGTCGAAACATGAAACGAATCTGACCTGATCCATGACGATGTTTCCACGGATTTCGAGATGAACGAACCACGTCTTGATCTTCGCCTCCGGCTGCTTGCGACCTGCAATGGCTTTTCGGGGGTGTGGAGGTGACTGCTAAGAAATCTCAAGGATCTCTTGTTTACAGACACAAAAATATGGTGGTGGCTCTTATTGAGCATGACCCCTTAACAAGGAGGTGGAGACCTCCTTATATAGAGAGCCTCATGGCCACCATCATGGTACCCTAATGGGCCTAGCCCAGTTAGGGTTACCTCCACAAAACCCCCTCAGCCCAATAACATTGTATTAGTCCATATAATAAAATAAGCCAAACATAATAAATTTAGGGTCGTAAAACCGGGTTTAGTACCATACCCCTACAATTATTATATATAATTATGGTATAAAACAGTCAACATACACATATTATGCTACATATATATAATTTAACTATAATTATAATATGTACATATAGCAAACGACTTCGAGCTTGATATAAAAAGCTCGAAACGAGTCAAGTGTAACTATTAGGCTTGGTTCATAAAAAGTGGAATAAAAAGGAGGAATTGAACTAACCCTGGGAAGAACATGAAGACAAACATAAATTGCACATACATCTCCAAAAGATTTCTCTTATACCATCTTGTCCTCAGCCAATTCATGATGAATGGCTGCAAATTCATATCAACCATTCAAATCACTTATCCACAAGAACTGCCCAATTATTTTAATAAAGTAAAAACAAGTTTGTTTCACTCACTGGTGCCACTAGAAAATAGAAGAAAGCACAAATGGCTAACTGTATCAACACCCACACAATATCCTCTTCATCATTTACTCCTGTTACCGCCAAAGCTGGTTCGCTAATAACAACCTGTGCTTCTCAACCACATTCAAACAAGTTTATATATTATTGGTTAAATAAAGTAATATTGATAATCAACAACTTACACTACCCAAAAGTGCTCCCACTTGAATTGCCAAGTTCGGTTTGGTCACATGCGAGTCAAACCCGTCATCGTTCTTCTTCAAGTTAACGATGACGGGTTTGGAAAACTTGTGTGGATTGGAAATATGGGATTGTTTTCTAGTGAATGGAGTGGATAGAGGGTGAAATTTGGATTGAGGAAGAGAAGGCAATGCCTTTAGGATGTTGAAGCTCATTTCTATTTGTGACCATTTATGTGTTGTTTGTTTCTAGTCATATATATGCTCTTTTGTTATCCTTAATACTTGGATATCCATTGCTCTTAAATATTGAAAAGTTTTCATGAAATAAGAGTTTATTATAAGTCTGGAATGAGGTTGAGAAACTATAGACAACTAGCAACTTGGTTTGTACCCGTCATGTTGCGGTGGTGCATTAACGTACATTCGGTTGGTATGGGAGTTTGCTACGGTACTGACGTCTATCAACACAAAAAATAGCAGCAACACTTGTATAATTATACCAGCTTATGATGAAAGCCATACCTTCGCTGGTGTTAATTAGCTTCGTTACGATATTGACACTAAACCCAAAAATTAAATTAGTAAATGCCAAAAATAATAGTATGGCTTATAATACAATCATACAAAGAACTAACATATTTAAAACAACGTTTGATCAGTCGGTAAAACCCGAGCGTTGCGGCTACAAGTCGACACGAATTGGGTCGGTTTCAGTTGCGTTGGTTACGGTATTGTGTTCGTGTTCTTTTAACGTTAAAACACAGTATACTTCATTTAATTTTCAATTTCTAATTATTATTACATATAACAGTTAATAGATTTGCCAGTTTGGTGTTGTTAAGTCCTGATTGGGCCACTTGGTGACATCGTATTGGTCCTTGCCATTTTTTTAATTTAAGTATCATAACGAATATAACGGGAACCGACCAAATTCACGGACTCACAGCCTCAATGGCCGTTACCGACAACGTTTCGGTTTTCCATCGCCCGGGTTTACCAATAAATGTCGAATATTTTATTCTTTTATATGTTAATTTGACGAATTTATTTTTGGGTTTTAACGCTCAGTTTTACCAACGGATAATCTCCAAATTCGCGTCAACTCATTGCCTCAACGCTTGGGTTTATCGCCACCCGCGCTTTACCGATTTGCCCCGACGCAACACGCCAGATAAGACACGAGTTTATGATGATAACCGAGCTTTATTCGTTTGTCGTTAAAAAAAAGCCAGTGGTGCTTGTAGTCTATGGGTATGTTTAGCAAAGAGCTTTTATGAGCTTCTAGCTTTAAGCTTTTTAAAAAAAAACTCATATTCAATAAAAAACTTTGTTTGGTGGAAGAAGTTTCAAGCTTTTAACTTTGGAGAAAAAGCTCCATGTTTAAACTAGTAGCGTTTGAGAAAAGCGGGAAGCTTTTACTATTGAATTTATAAGTTTGGTAATTGAACTTTTATCAATTTTTGTTAATTTATATAATAGTTACATATTTTACCCTTATTCAAAACTAACTACCCCATGACTCTTTAAAAGACTATAACTTTTCCACGCGTTAATATTTTTTTAAACAAATTACATAATAAAAAAAGATCATTTTATTCTCTTTAATTTGAGTATCATATTGCTATAGTTTTTTAACTTTAAAAACTTAGTATATTACATAATTACCGGTTATGATTGACAACAAGTTGAGTCAGACGAGCTTGGGTCATGTGTAAGACCAAATTAGGGTCAGAACGAGTCGACACAAAAATGGTTAATTTAGTTTGGTTCGTGTCGATACGGTTTTGAGTCGAAATGGGGTAGGTCATAACATGCTTTAGATTAAAACGGTGCCGGGTCGGAAAGGGTTTCAGATCAAAAGAAGTTGGTTTAAAAAATTAATTATCTATTTGAAATTACTGTATATTTCAGTTTTGTTTCTTGATTTTCGCCAGCGGTTACACGCTTACTGCCTTTGCACGAATTAAGCGTCTGCATTCGGGTTATGTGTGCACTATTATCAAGTGAATCACATACCGACACTATTATGCGGTTGATGTCAGGTTGCGCGTGCACTCGGCCGCACAGCGTGAGCGCCCAACTAGTTTTATTAAAAGCTCCAGTTACTCTACCAAACACCTAAATATATCTAAAAAACTACACCTACCAGACAACAGCTTCCAGCTAACAGCCATCAGCTAGTTTTGAGGAGGCTTAAAGAAGATAACAAACAAACTTAAAGGGTCAAACTATACATTATCTAGAACCTTCAACTGTCATTACTATAACCAAAACCACTTCAACAACAACAACAACAATAATAATAATAATAATAATAATAATAATAATAATAAGGGCCTAATAATAATCTTCACTCAATCTCACTCAGTGAGTAAGCAGTCCACCACCATGTCATTAACCTCACCTCCATATTTCAAATTCAATCTCCCAATTCCACAAAACCCTAATCAATCATTCATACTTCAACTCCATTTCAAATCATCCTCAAAAACCAAAAGAATCCATATCCCGCTCACTTTGTATCCATTCAATTCAATAAACCCTAATTTACACTCTACATGTTCAAATGTCACAAGGGTCAGTAACAGTAGCAGCGAGTTTGATGACGTCACCTCACAAAAAGTATCTGTAAGTTGTTGAATTTGTTTTGGTTCAGTTGATTTGGGGTTTATGGAGGTGTAATTGCGATGGTTATGATGGTTGTGTAGTTGTGTGGTGGAGTTTGTGAGTGGTTTAGCTGGTTATTTGGTTTAGAGTATAGTGCACACCAGGTGTTTGTGGAAATGTCACAGATGGTTTTGATTTTTTAAGAAGCTAATTGTCGGTCACTTGGTTCGTGTGGCGGAAGGTTATGTGTTTTTGTATTAGTTTAAAGATAAGAGTATTGCACACCAAGTGTTTGTGGAAATGTTACAATGGTTTTAACTTTTAAGAAGCAAATTGTAACTCGCTTGTTTTACTTGATGGAAGATTATGCGTTTTGGAATTAGGTTAATTGGTATGTGTTCACTGGTCTTGGTTTAAAGTAGGGCTGTAAACAAACCGAACAAGGCCTTGTTCATGTCGTCCGCTAAGGTGTTACCGCACAAGAGAATGGTTCACGAAGGCCTAATCGGATTCGTGTTCTTGTTCTTGAATGGTTCACGGACATAAATGCACACAAACAATTTTTATCTGATTTGGCTAACCGAGAATGGTCATTGTCAACAGTGCGGTCCAGCTATCAAGTTTGTGTTGGTATTTTATTTTAACATTCACGTCCATTTGCTAATTTTACATATAAATTAATCACATAATACTCTATTCATTTTTGTTTAAAAGTTAATAATTTTGCTTTAATATATGGTAAGGTTAGAAAATTCATTAAAAAGTATTAGAAATTTGTTCGTGTTCATTCATTTAGTTAATCTGACAAGATCTATGTTATTGTTCGTTCAATTTGATAAATGAATGAACATAAACATATCTAGGTTAAAGTATTGCACGTCAAGTGTTTGTGAAATTGTCACACTTGTTTCAAGAATCAACGTAATATTCATTTGTTTCATGTGATGATAGATAATGTGTTTTTGAAGTACTTTAAACATTATGTGTTCTTAATTTGCAGGATTTTGAGGCGAGTAGGTCTGGTGATGGTTATGTTGGCTTGTTCATTAGGATGCTAGGGTTAGACAATGATCCTCTAGATAGAGAACAAGCAGTTGATGCATTATGGAAATACTCATTGGGTGGAAAAAAGTGTATTGATGACATCATGAAATCACGTGGCTCTGTGTTCCTCACTGTAAATCTTTTAAAATCTGACTCTAGCATTGCATGTGAAGCAGCTGCAGGCCTTTTAAGAATGATATCATCAGTTAACATTTACAGAGATTTGGTAGCACAAAGTGGTGCTATAGAAGAAATTACTAGTCTCCTAACACGATCTCCGTTGACTTCATTGACTTCTGAGGTATGAAATAGGATTGCTGTCTCCATAACCATGGTTATGTTAACTTGAGTTAGGTTAATTAACTTAGCATTGGTTGATTAGGTAAAGGAGCAAAGTTTATGCGTGTTATCAAACTTGTCTGTTGAAGAGAGATATCGGGTTCAGATTGCAAACTCTGATCTTCTGGTTTTACTTATTAAGTTGTTGGATGATGAAGACATGAAAGTTAAAGAGGCCGCTGGTGCGGTTTTGGCTAATTTAGCATTAAGTGACGTTAATCACAAAATCATGGTTGAAGCAGGTGTTATCCCGTCACTGGTGAGTAATTACTTTTTTGAGTAAGTTATATTTTCCGTCTTTTAACTGCAGTAAGTACAAAAAACTAATAACTATAGTATGTAGTTTAGGCTTAGTCGTTGGATCTCTATATATACACATGCACTCTGATCTATTGGGGAGATACAAAAATATACAATCTTTTATAGTATTAGAGCCTAAGTGCTCCTTACGTATCATTCTCATTTTGCTAACCTCTGCTAACCCTTCTCCCTCTAGAAGTCAAGTTCTGTTTTTCCTTGATTTGCTAATCTAAGAACGGGAACTGCACGACACTATGAGCACTTTTAACCTCGAAACCATATTTCGATCATAACAGCCTTAACCACACATCTGTACGAGAACGGAGGTGTGGTTAAGGATGCTTTGATTGGAATTTGTGTTCAAGGTTAATGGTTGATGATGCCGTGTAGTTCGGATAGTAGGTTAGCAGATCTAAGAAAAAATATATCGACCTTTAGAGAGAGGAGGGCTATCTAAGGTTTCTAGAAAGAGAAAGATAGGCATGGAGTACTTAGGTTCTGATACCATAAAAGATTATATATTTTTGTGTGGCGAAGAGGTCATGAAGGGTAGTGTTATCAAATTCTCCGCAGTGGTCACATCGGAAAGATTTATTTCTAGGTTAAATTGTGTTTGAACATAGGCATAGAAATGTAAAAATTTAGAGGTAGCATAATAAAAGATTGTATGCATGGAGTACTTAGGCCCTGATACCATAAAAGATTATATATATTTGTGTAGCAAAGAGGTCACGGAGGGTAGTGTTATCAAATTCTCTACCATGGTCACATTGGAAAGATTTTATCTCATGGTTAAATTGTGTTTGAACATAGACATAGAATTATAAAAATTTAGAGGTAGCATCTGATTTCTTGGGTAAAGGATAAAGCTAAAAAATGAGAAAAGTGATCTAGGTAGAGGATATAGTATTTAATACCACCAATACTCGCCACAGGGGATGCCACAAATCAGTGTGGATAATGTCAAAGGGAGACACAACGACTGAGAGATGGAAATATACAATATAATAAAAATCCCTCCGAGATTCATATGCTGTCACGCTTTTTTTTACTTTCCACTAACTGCTGTTACAAGCTCTTTTTAACTTTTTGCAAAATGACTATTTTGGCCTTACAATTTGTTATTATATATTTAGGGGGGTGTTTGGGTGAGCTTTTAAATTTTGCTTATTTGATTTTTGAAAAGCAAAAGGTATTTGGCAAAGCTCCTCCAAAAGCTTCAAAATGGAGCTTTTCAAAAGTGCTTTTGCTTTTCAAAAATCAAATAAGCAAGTTTGAAAAGCTCACCCAAGCACCCCTTTGTATTAGGGTTTAATTGTGTTTATTTATGGTTTCCTACATATTGAGGGTTCCACATGTCCTCCACTGTAAATATAGCCCATTAATTTTACATAACTTAAGGACATCTTAGTCATTTCACACACACTTAAACTGGACCATAGATATAATTTATCAAAGTTAAGGACCATACTTGCAAATTGCAATATGTCTATACTACAGGTTCCGTCCAAGTTACTAACTCTTCTTTTTGCTACTTTTTTATTTTATAAATTAAAAACCAAAACTACTAAAGGATTAAGACATTATGAATAGTTTACTTGATAAAGATACCTATATATAAAAGATACAAGACAGGTGCAGCTTTTGCTTGTACATAAATCTTATTTAGTTGTACCAGAACCTCTCTTGTTTTTTTAGAACTTTTAATTTTCCAATACAGGCAAAGTTTCTAAGAACTGAGACAGAAGCATCTAAAATCATCAAAAAAGAAGCACAAAATGCATTATTGTTGCTTGCAAAAGACAACTACTACAAAATCCTTATAATTGAAGAAGGCCTTGTTGTCGTTCCGTTAGTCGGTTCATCCGCGTACAAATCATTCAAACCATCATTACACTCATGGCCTTCTTTACCCGACGGGTCCGAGCTGAATGTTAAACAGACTTTAAACAGCCCATCACGGTTCGGTGCATCTGAGCTACTTCTAGGGTTACACGTAGAAGATGACAAAAATACAAAACTAGAAGAAGCTAAAAAGAATGCAATTGTTGGTAGAACACAACAGCGATTTCTTGCACGAATTGGAGCTATAGAAACGGAAGACGATAATAATAATACCGAGACGGGAAGTGGGAAATTTACGATTTTGCCATGGATTGATGGTGTTGCTCGGTTGGTTTTGATTCTTGAGTTAGAAGATGAGTCGGCTATTGCAAAAGCTGCAGAGGCTATTGCAGATGCTTCGATTAGTGAACATATGAGGACTTCGTTTAAGGAAGCGGGTGCGGTCAAGAATCTTGTTCGACTTATTGATTGTAATAATGAATCGGTTAAATTAGGTGTTGTTCGCGCGTTAGAACGGCTTTCGGTCAGGTGGGGTTGTTTTCTTTTTTATTATAGTTTTCTTTTAATCTTTTTGGTCAAAAGTGATTGGTATAGTTTCATATGGGTGGGATCCGGTACAAATAAAATTAACCTACTAAACATACAAATAACTAGAGCATTTAATATTTCTCTAAATTTTGAACTAGAGTAATTACACTACAAGTAATAAAGTAGAGTAATAATGGTTACTCTAGTTAAAATTAATTATTGATCTAGTGTTAGCATAATTGCTCTAGTTATTTATACACTTCTCTCGTTGAGAGTCGTTTATATTTGATCCAAACACTAGTTTCATTTATGGCTAAATTCGCTCTTGAGCAATTGAAAACCATTGTATTTCCGTTTTGGTTTTACCATTTGGGTTTGAAATTATCGGGCAGATTTTTTTTTTGTTGTTAGAAAGTAATGAAATTGGGTCTAAATCTTTTTGTTAGTAAATGAGTAACTGATTATTATACATTTGGGCTACACCATTTATGAGATTTTTATAAATTACAACCAAACTGAAAATTCTGTTTTTACGAAAATATACAACCAAACCGCAAATTTTTGTTTGGGTTTGGTTGTTTCAGTTATGGATTAGTATTTTATGAATTCTTTTTATATATATGACTTTTTGAAAGTAGTTTCAACTTGAAAAAAATAATTACTAAAATGTAACATAATTTCATATATGAAACTTAAGTGTTTTAAACTTTAGGGATGGAAATAGCAAATTTTAATATTCCCATTTTTATTTAATAGATGAAACTTGAGTGTTTTTTTTTGTCAGAAAAAAGTGAATAACTTAATATTCCCTTTTTTATTTAAAATTACTTATACGAAAATGTGAGTAACAATAAATGTATGTTTTGTTATGCGTAAATGCAGCAATGATGTTTGCCAGAAACTTGAAGCCGAGGGCGTATTGAACCCGTTAATAAGATTACTGAAAAATTCAGATGCTTCTGGAAGTTTATCTCATATGGTATAACAAATATTATACTTCACATTTTATATGCAATTTTTGTGTTCTAGTTGTATTCATGATATTATGAGAAATGCAGATCCTGAATATTCTTGGTCAGATTTTAGATCCCAGCAGAGAAATGAAATCAAAGGTCAGTATTGTAATTTTCCTTTTTACTCTTTGTTAGTTTCCTGAAGTCTTGAACGAACTTTTGTTGTGGTTTCAACAGTTCTATGATGCACCGGTCAATGGATCTAAAAAGGGTTGGAATGAAGCAAGAACTTCTAACTCAAGTTTGACTTTCAGGTTCGTTTGTTGACCTCAACAGTCAAACTTTCTTTTTTTAGTCATTTTATCTATTTAATTCTTGAATTTGATTATCTTTTTAGAAGAAATGAGTTAATGAATGTTGGTGTTAAATGTAACAGTTCGCAAACCGTTAAAGAGGAGGACGTATCGGATTCCACATTTTTATCTCGTCTAATTGAAATGTTGAAAGATTCTCCTCGGATTTTGCAAGCGAAAGCAGCTTTCATACTTGAATTCTTGACAGCTTTCGAGAGTTGCAGAGAGAGAATCATCTCACTTGATGTTGAATCTGCTTTAGATTCCGTTTTCAGACACAAGTTGTTCAGTGGTATGACTTGTGGTCTTCACTTGCTGAGTAATAAATGGATGTGTGTGTTTGGTCGAGCCGAAATTTCTGGAAAATTAAAACCAAGACCGGACTGATATTTTAAACGAGCCGAGCCGTTTACCTTTCGAGAACTCGAGTTAGCTCGTTTTAAGCTCTATTTCTAAAGCTCGAGCTCAACTCGTTTATTATCTGTTAATTAGTTTATATACATTTATAAATAGTTTTTACATATATTTATAATTATAACTTGTATATGTAAATAATATATATTTTAGTTATTTTTATCGCACTTTTGTATACCATAATAATTACTATATAAATATATATTAAATACATTAAATAGAATTTATTTATTGAATAGTCTCTTTTTGACTCGTGAGCTGGCTCGGCTTAACAAGTGAAGCTCTGGCTCGTTTATCAAACAAGCTTATTTAAGCTTGGGCTCGTTAAGCTTGGCTTGATTTGAGTTTTTTGCAAGCCAACCTTTAAGCTCAGCTTGCTTAAGTTTGACTTGTTTACACACCGGTCTTTTCAGCTGGCTTGGGCCAGGTCTGAATCTGGGTTGTTGGGCTTGTAAGTCTTAATTTTGGGAAGATTTTCCTGGGCCAAAATTTGAGATTATTTTGTGGACCAAAAAACAATTCATTGTTGAGTTAATTCCTAATTAGAAAAAACATAATTCCAATAGACACAATTCACAATTAGAAAAAAGTAATAACTTAAACATGCTGAGTTTTCAACAATTTTCAGGCAAAGAAGACATGGAAACCGAAGCTGAGTATCAAGAAATCGAACTACAAACCCTAGAACTCGAAGAAACTGGCCTTGCTGTATCTGCAGCATCTCGTCTCCTCACCCGTCTCCTCGACGCCGAACACTTCTGTCAAACCATAAACTCATCCCTACTCATTGACGCCCTCCGTAAAACCCTCACCTCGAAAATCCCGCTCCACTACAAAGACTGGGTCGCTGCGTGCCTCGTCAAACTCACCTCCTTATTGGGCCCCACCGACCTCGGCTCCGAAAATCCGATCAACACAGAAGTCATGCTCTACGAGACAATCCCGAGACTCATAGAACAAATCAAAGATTGTTACTCGTTTGAAGACCGTGAAACCGCGGTTTTAGAACTCAACCGGATAATATCCGAAGGGGTTGTGGATTCTACTCGGGCCGTGGTAGGTCAAGGCGGGATTTTCCCATTGGTGAAGTTGATTGAAGACGGGAATGATCGGGTGGTGGAAGCGGGTTTGGCTATATTGTATAATTTAAGTATGGATGTGGAGAACCACCCGGCTATTGTGGCGGCAGGGGCGGTGCCGACATTGAGGCGGATTGTGCTGTCGGAGAGGCCGCAGTGGGTTTGGGCTCTTCATTTGCTTAGAACATTGCCTACTTGAAAATGGAAATAGTGAAAAGAGCTTAAAGATGTTTTTGTAGGAAAATGTTGATCAAGTTTTCATGTGTAAACTAAATGAATTCAATAGAAATGATACTTTCCCACATAATTAATATACCACATATTGAATTAGTCATGGTATTTGCTTATCAATGAAAGGTCGTGTGGTTAGAGAATGGTGGTGGTAGAATAAGGTGGTGGACAGTGGTGGTGGTGGTGGATGATGGTGATATACGGTGGTGGTGGCGGGCAGTGGTGGTGGACAGTGGTGATGGCGGACGGTGGATGGTGGTGGTGGCGAACGGTGGGTGGTGGTGGCAGACAGCGGATGTTGGTAGGGTGTGATATTATTTTTAACTCTGCATGCGTTAGAAGCCTTAGAAGATCTCGGAAGTGAATGTTTCAAGTCTGCACCAAGAAGAGCTTGCACAAGTCTTCGAGAAAACGGTCTACAGATGGCAATGTTTTCGCGTGTTCTGCGCGGCAGACAAAAAAGCCTACGTAGACCTTTTCCGAAAAACAAACAACACGTAAGTGTGGGTGATAAGTTCTGAATATGAAGTCGATCCTCTAACCAATAAAGAATTTAATGATACGATAATTGCGAAATCATGTTCCTCATACACCACGAGGCTCTTCAACGTGGCACGTTTGCGGGTGTTAGCATTACGGATGTTCTTAAAACCATTAAACCACCAAAACGATCACGCATATAACACACTTACATAAAATTCCAAAATTTTAAATTAGAAAAGAAAGAAACAATAAACGTGACATGCTAGATGCATATGACGGTTTCAAGTATCAAACAACGAGCCAGAACATAAAACTCTCAAACCACCAGAACTTGAATCGTAACTAAACCACATTACTTTCAAGCTGACCAACCTGCTTCGGGTTACCCCGACCACAAGGTCAACAAAATTAAGAGCAACCACAACAGGCTACGCCCCCGAGGTCCGAAGGACGTGACCAAATAGCGGGAGGGAGGTTCGGCTTGGAAGGGTTTGTTGCTGATGGTGGATGAGCAGACAAGGAAGGTGGACCCGCTCTCTCAAGTCACATATATACGTACACGTTATATACTTAATTTGATATTTTCTTATGACTTTGTGGAAAGTTTGGAATAGGTATATTGGTTTTTATTAATCCTAACTATTGTCTTTTGGTCGCTGCCGGTCCCAACTAATGAATTGGCGGCTGACGGTCTCAACTTTTAACGTATTCGTTCCTAATGGTTCGAGACTAATAGAATCCTAACGTTGTTAGTTTCAGGTCGTCGGAAAAACTTTTTTGGAAAAGTCAAATTTGTTGCCGCCAAACACCACCTGAACACCGCAGCCACTACCAATTGACTCACCGCCAACCAACAACCACCACTTGAGCACCATCAACCGATTCCAACGATGGTTCTAGGGTTTCCAGCGACCTCAAGGTTTCTAAAGGTCTGATACAAAGTTACCAAGATGTTTGGGACGAAGATGTTGAGTTTTCGTAAAAAAAAATTGAGTTTTCCGGTCAAAAACGTTTTTCCGGAGACCTAAAACTAACGAAGTTAGGATTCTGTTAGTCCCGGACCGTTATGAACAAATACGTTAAAAGTTGTGACCGTTAGCAGTCAATTCGTTAGTTAGGACCGGCAGTGACCATAAGACGATAGTTAAGATTAATAAAAACCAATATACATTTGGAATATGACGTGACGATTGGCGTTAGTGGATGCTCTAACTCTTTTAACATGTTATTCTATTGTCATAAAAAACAAGGACTCGTTGGTCATTACATTAAACAATTGGACTTATATATGCTTTCCTCAAGATAATAACAAATAATAATAATAATATCTTCTTCTTCTTCTTCTTCACTTCAATTACCGTTATATTTCTGTTACTGGAACAGAGATGTTAGGGTTAGGGTTTACTTCAATCACCATTACCAGAACTCCAATTCTATCATCTCTTTCCGACCGGCGTAACCCGGAAACTAAACCGGAAGCTCGCCGGACCAACGCCACTCCGCCGCCGAAACCGTCGTCAGTTCCCGCCGGAAAAAAATTAAACGTGAAGAAACCCTCGGTTGCTGAAATTGAACGGGTTATCGGAGCTGGTATGTTCAAAGACCGTGATATTAACAGGTAAGTTAGTTTGTGATTATGAGTTACGAATTGCTGCTCGAGCTTGACTTGTTTTGACTTAAGACGGCTTGAGCTCGAGAGCTCAAGCTAAGCTATGTTTCTAAAGATTGAACTCGGAGCTCGGCTGTTTATTATTTGTTAATTATTTTATTTATATATTGTTACAATTACTTACATATATAATTATAATTATAAATATATTATATGTCATTAAATTTGTAGTTTAGTTAATTATTTTATCACTGTTTTATATTTACCAGCCTGAAAACCGAACCGGTTTGTAACCGATTATCGTAGGTTCGGAACCGGTTTGTAATTCTTCCTACGAAAATCAATTTCAAACCGGTTAGTAGTTAACCGAACCGAAACCGGTCAAAAATGATTGTAACCACTAACCAGTCAAGAAACCGGTTTCAGCCAGAAAGGAAACCAATCATAAACCGGTGGACTTTTGTTGACAAAACCGAACCGATTTCAACCCGAACCGGTTTAGGGCTTCAAACCGGTTCTAAGTAAAAGTTATATAAATAAAAAGCTCGTTTAGGCTCGGGAACTGGTTCGAGCTAGAAATGTGAAGCGCATGCTCGAGCTCGAGCTCTCTTATTAAATGAGACTCAGGCACTCGGTAAAAGTTCGAGTTTGGGCTCGAGCTCGTTCAAGCTTGGGTTGTTTTTAACGAGCTGATTTTGAGAAGCTCACGAGAGGGTTGGTTAGGTCTGTATTATGATGATTTTACTTTGTTCGTGATTCGAAGTTGTAGTAAGTTAATTATTTGATTGCTATTTGAATGATTTTATGAGATTGGGGTTTTTGATTTGGTGCAGGGAATCTGAGGAGGATAAGACTCTGTTTGATTATATTTTGTCGAATTCGATTGGGAAAACAGAAGGAGATATGGAGAAGAAGCTTCGAGAGACTGGTGAATGGATTATTGATCGGACTGAAGGCCCATCTCGTTCAACTGGTAAACCAATCTTTCATGTTTTCCGTCATTAGTAGGGCAGTAAACAAGCGTTTTGTTCGGCAGGAAGTTTATTTATGTTCGTTCGTTTAGTAAATGAACGAACATAAACAATGAATTTCGTTCAAGTAACTATATGAACGAACACGAACATAGGCTATGGTCGTTCAATTGTGTCCGTAAACGTTTGATAGGGTGTTCGTTTAAGTCCATTGTTTATGAAAGGTTTTGTATATATTTAATGACTTTTCTAACTTATCATATAGATTTAAGCAAAATTATTAATATAATACAAAAATATATATGAATATTATGTAATTAACTTATATGTACATTCAGTCATTAACATATGAATATGAATTTAAAAAAAAAAACAGCAACACAAAACTTGGTAGCTAGACCAAACCGTTGACACCGACCATTCTAGGTCAGCCAAATAAAATAAAACGTGGTCTATGTTCGTTTGTTGAACGTGAGCCGTTCACGAACAAGTTCACGTTCTTAAAGAACGAACACAAACAAGAAATTTCGTTCGGTTAGGTGTTCGTGAACCATTCGCCTGTCCAATAACAGCTTAACAGACGATCACGAACAAGGCCTTATTCAATTATGTGCATTTCCTTTACAGCCTTAGTAATTAGTTCAAATTGGATGGATTTCTTTAGTTAAAATGCAGCATTTGCATGCTTACTTGCATCTATGTTCATAATTAATCTTTTAGTCTCTAAAACGTTGAATTCATACACATTATTTTGTTGATTTTCAGGGAAGAACATTCTGAAGGCGGTGTTTATATGGATTCTTCCTATGTGGATCATATCATTTCTTGTGGCTTCTGGAGTCATAAAGCTACCATTTGTATCCCCATTTCTTGATGATTTGATCATGTGAACCATCTGGCGACGACTAACACAAAATGGTTAGTGCAAGTATATTGATCTTGTATAATGCCATACACAAAATGGTATATTGGTTCATTTCATTATGTGATGCCACATAAAACCAACTTGTTTGTATTGAGTCAATAAACCATCCAAAGGAATTAATGTAAATCTTGATTTAACAGTTTTTATTGTATGTATTATATTAATGGTTTCAAGGAATCTCAATCACCATCTATTTGAGATTATGTAATAATTTAATACACTGGCAATGTCAGTATTATATAATGTGTGTATATTTATATTTTATACACACGTGTGTATGTCATGGTGTGTTTTTAAATAAGAAAAAAAATGGCAAGAGGTAAAAATAATGGGTATTCAGGCATGTTGGTGTGTTTTTAGACCAATCAACTAGTATTTTGATGTATGATTTGTTTTACACATTTTATGTTTTTGTCCGCAACTTACCTTAAAGTTTTACTGTTGATTATCTTTATTTAATTGAAAATGTCTTGAATTGTTTACCCATAAAATCATCTAAAATTTTAATCCAATCCGGTTCTAGTTCGCGCAACTCGTCTGATCCAATCCGAGAATGCCAACACAACATGTGCTATAGATAGCAAACGGAAATCCACAATAAACGAATATTCAATAATATTGTGAAACACACATATGCTAAAAAGTGTCTTTGAATAAACCTTAGTCCAAAACTTAAGAATAAGCGCATGGCTAAAATTTAGTTACAATCAAACAATATTGAATTGTAATTTACTGTCATTTATAAATATAAACGCTTTAAAATTTACTTGTTATCTCTTAAAAATATGCTTATTCTATCAAAAATTTGAAGTTTACACGTATCACAAAGATATCCGTTTTATTAAAAATCTAAAATGTACTGCTCCGGACCTCCAACCTATTCAGCTTATTCATTTTCAAAAGACAGAATTACAAATTTTGTTCTTTAAAAAAAGCCAAATTACGGTTCGTGTCCTTTGTTAAGTTTCCTTGCAGGCGGTGAACTTTAAACATTTTTTTCCTACACGTTATGTCCTTTACGCTAACTGGGTTAGAAAAACCCAGTTAAGTATGACATGTGCCAGACATGTGATGGGCATAATTGTAATTTTGGTGTATCTTTAAATTAAAAAAAAAAGAAAATATATATAATCCCCTCATTTCTCTCTTCTTTCTCTCTAAGCCACCACCATCACCATAAACTCCGGCCACCATAAATTCCGGCCACCGCAAACGATCCCTATAACCCGAACCCGACCCATCCTTTTCCAAAACCCGTATCCCTATCACCCGAACCCGACCCATCCTTTTAAAAAATATTTATGGTTACATAAATTACTAATATCAACAAAATCATACAGTATCCTTAACAAATTCTTGATTCTAATAACAATTCACAAATTATTTTGGTTTCATAAATGAATCAGGTAATGATTGAAGTAAATTAGTAAATGAGTAGCTAACCTATTAAGTCCACAACATTAAGAAGTAGTCGTTCGCTATCGTTTCCGTGCCGGAGAATCATCAACCGGACCTAATATACAGCCTGTAACAACCAATTAAATATAAAAACCTAAAATTCGTAATTAACTAAAAAAAATAGACAAATTAAAACTCACAAAACTTATGGCGGTGGAAACGATGTCGCTTTATCCACCCATCAATTGGAATTGGATACCAAGACAACTAACCACTCTAAATATTTTCATGTAGTTGGATCTTGCAACAAAAAAAAACAGATGGCTTTGGATCTTCAACAAAATCGTCGATGTGAAATTACAAAATTAGGTTTTGGCTTCAGATTTCAAACATATATACGATCTGGTGTAGTTGGCGACATAATTAGGTTTTTTCTTGGCGAATTCCGGTTCTTCTTCATCAGAGGATGGTGACGTGGAGGTTGAATCTGTGATGGAGATCGAAGCTGCGGCTAGGGTTAGTATTTGGAAAAGGATGGGTCGGGTTCGGGTGATAGGGATACGGGTTTTGGAAAAGGATGGGTCGGGTTCGGGTGATAGGGATCGTTTGCGGTGGCCGGAATTTACGGTGGCCGGAGTTTATGGTGATGGTGGTGGCTTAGAGAGAAAGAAGAGAGAAATGAGGGGATTATATATATTTTCTTTTTTTTTTAATTTAAAGATACACCAAAATTACAATTATGCCCATCACATGTCTGGCACATGTCATACTTAACTGGGTTTTTATAACCCAGTTAGCGTAAAGGACATAACGTATAGAAAAAAATGTTTAAAGTACACCGCCTGCAAGGAAACTTAACAAAGGACACGAACCGTAATTTGGCTTTTTTTAAAGGACAAAATTTGTAATTCTGTCGTTTCAAAACTATAAACAGTTAGACCAAAACTTTCATGAAAACAAAACCAATCAAACTCAATAAAATAACAAACCCAAAGCAATAATAACATAGTTATTAGAAAAAGAATGGACCATTTGGCAAAGCCGCCATAGCCTACCAAGTTGACCATATTCTCCTAAACCAGAAACATAAACATAATAATAATAATAATAATAATAATAATAAAAAAACCCCTTTCCTTCGATTCCATTTCCATTTTTAACTTTGTTGGGTGTACAGCAGTTGTCTTCTTTCTTCTTCAGATCCCTTCATCACAGATCCAACACTCATCATCTCTATCTAAATCCACGCCGATCTATCATCTCCACCGTCTGATTCAATGGCCACGATGCAAACCTGGCGCAAAGCCTACGGCGCCCTCAAAGATCAAACCACCGTCGGATTAGCACACGTCAATAGCGACTTCAAGGTCTCCTATTCCACTCCTTCTATAATATAATAATATTATCATCATCATAATTACGGCTTTATTTCATTGAAATAACATAATAATTAGGGTTTTGGTTTTGTTGTTGTGTATATTTTTATATAGGATGTGGATGTGGCGATTGTGAAGGCGACTAATCATGTTGAGTGTCCGCCAAAAGAGAGGCATATTAGAAGTGAGTTTTTTTGTGTTTTATTACTGTTGGAATTGGTTTGGTGATTTGGGGGATATTATGAATGTTGGATTGTTTTGTAGAGATTCTGGCGTATACGTCTGCGATTCGGCCGAGAGCAGATGTGCAGTATTGTTTGCATGCTTTGGCGAGGCGATTGGCTAAGACGCGTAATTGGACGGTATGGTTTATAGATTGAAACTAGGTATTAATCAGGATTGCGTGTCATTTTTCAAATGTATACGTATAGGGATGCATTCATTTCAGAAAAAAACAAATGTTGTGAACTGCTAGAAATGCATAATGCATTATTACATGGTGAACTAGAAATATAAAGGTAGTGGGAGTTAGAATGCGTGGTGGACTGGCGGTTGTGTAAGTGTTTTATGTATGATAATCAAAGCACCAAGTACAAGAGTATTATGCAGTTCTTGCAGTTGTCATCATTTTCTCAGTTTCAATTGAACATTTTTAATTGAAGTTTGGCCAATTTTGATTGATTTTTGATCGATTTTGAGATTACTGAATAATTGGAGCGGTTTGGAACTCCAGTAGGCCAAACACCGATTTGGTATTAATTGTGGATTAACCGGCTTCTAGGCGCGATATTTACAACCCTCGGTTTGATCATTGATCAAATCTTATAATGTTTTGGTTTGAATTCAGGTGGCATTGAAGACACTGATTGTGATTCATAGGACACTAAGGGAGGGTGATCCTACTTTCAGAGAAGAGCTTTTGAATTTTCAACAAAGAGGGCGCGTTCTACAGTTGGCTAATTTCAAGGATGATTCAAGCCCAGTTGGTTGTCATCTTTTCTAATTTGTTTTGAACTACTTATAATGTTTCTGAGTACTTACGTATACAGTATCTTGTGACAGCTTGGGATTGTTCTGCTTGGGTGCGTACGTATGGACTGTTTTTGGAAGAACGACTCGAGTGCTTTAGAGTTTTGAAGTATGACATTGAAGCTGAGCGGATCCCGAGACCGGCTCAAGGTGAAGAAAATAAGGTATGCAGTGCACTTTGATGGACTTGCATTTTATTTGTGAATACATATATTAAGATGCTTATAACTAAAAATTCTAATAGTACATATTGGATTTTCTCAAAGTTAAACCACACAGTTAAATAGAACTTTCAAATAGTGCATCGATGTACATATAGATATAGTTCATGCCTTAATATTATCGTCATAGATACATATATTAAGAGTTTAAGACGAAAGTAACATATTAAAGACAAAATGGACTTAGTTACTAATCCCTAAAAGTCTAAAGTGTAAGCGCATCACTTAGCATTTTGTATATGAGACAAATGTTTGAATGTTCCAATAAGCCCCTCGAAAGCTTGATGCAAATAAAAGTATTCTTTTCTTGCATCTTTGAGTGGTATATCTTGGTCTAATTCAGGTCATTGGACAAATGAAACTTCAAAAATAAGTAATAGAGTTTTTGTTAATAATTAGTGTAACAAAGTAGTTTTGCAGAAAAAATGTCGACCTTGTGTTCATTAGGAAAATACTAAGCATATTGCTAAACGAAGTGATTTAGCAGTAATAATATTGATCTATATTGTGAGTGGCATTTGTATAATAGCATGAGCTGTTTTTTACATGCAAGTTTGATTATTGTTGATTGTATGTCATTTAATATGAGCACTTTGGTAGTCAAGGGCTTTGTAATGATACCTATTTGTTACAAAAATATATTCAGGTCATGAGATTAACTATATTGTTAATTACTATAAAGATTCTACTTTCTACATTAATGTTCTTACTTTATAATAAGGGGCAAATATGTCATTCATAATATATCAGGTAAATTAGGTCTATATTATTTGTAACTACAGGGCTATAGTAGAACAAGAAGTTTAGAAAGCGAAGAGTTATTGGAGCAACTGCCTTCTTTGCAGCAACTACTTTACCGTCTTATGGGATGCAGGGTAAGATACTTTAATTATTTTTTGTGGTATATGTGTTTTAATTTCTTATTAATTAATTAAAGTTTTATTTTTTATGTTTCCTGCAGCCTGAAGGTGCAGCCGTTGGCAATTATTTGATACAATACGCGCTGGCTTTGGTTCTTAAAGAGAGTTTTAAAATCTACTGTGCTGTTAATGATGGAATTATCAATCTTATTGATAGGGTAATTTATTATTATTTCTTCATAACATTATACTAGTTTTTATTTTTTTTTTTGTACTAATTTGTTCTTAACTTTTATCTGTATGATTGTATCCAGTTTTTTGAGATGCCAAGACATGAAGCTATCAAGGCTCTGGATATATACAAAAGAGCCGGTCAGCAGGTAACTGAATCAGATTATTATTTTGACCCGTTACATATGAACAGGTCGATTCATATTAATTATTGAAATAAAATATCGATTTATGCAGGCTGGGAGCCTTTCTGACTTCTATGATGTCTGCAAAAGGTTGGAACTTGCTAGAAACTTCCAGTTTCCTGTTTTGAGAGAGGTATGATTCAAAAGGACAAAATAGTAATTTCTACAAGCTGGTGTTTGTATCTATACATTTTCTTTAACACCATTTTTTTTTCTAAAATGTTTCCAGCCTCCGCAATCTTTTCTTGCAACAATGGAAGAGTACATAAGAGAGGCCCCACGGTTGGTCGCTGGGCCAGCACAACCATTAGTGAGTGTTGACCTTTTGACTCTGATTAAAACTCATAAGGACCAAAATTAATATACATTTGATTATTTATGTTCAGGAATTTCCAGAAAGACTTATGTTGACTTATAAACCAGAGGAAGATAATACACCTCAAGAAGAAGAGACTGAATCACTCGTTGATGAACCTAAACCGCAGCCTACAGTTGACCTTGTTGACTCTAACGACGTTCCTGAACCCACACAATCGCCACCACCACCGACTTTCAACAGCAGGGACCCGGATGATTTATTGGTATACTACTCAATGTTTTTTTTAATTATTATTTATTATATAAAAACACTCTTTTTTTGTTAATATGTAATATGCTTAGGGGTTGAATTTTGATGCACCTAATAATGGATCTGCTATTGAGGAAAGCAATGCTCTGGCTCTTGCCATTGTTCCATCTGGTAATTTTTAAAGTTGTTGAGGGTATTTTAGACGTTTGATGAATCTAAAACAGTTTATTTTCTTATTGTTTAAGATACTACTACGTCTTCTGGATCGGGTTTCCAAGCAAAAACTTTTGATCCAACTGGCTGGGAACTTGCTTTGGTTGAGACTCCTAGCACCAATATTTCATCTGTTCAAGAGAGGCAACTGGTAACTGTCGTAACTGTCGGCTAATGGATCTTGATTTGGGTGTGTTGGGTAACGGGTCAAAGTGGGTTGGTTTAAAAGAAAGCATTTCTCTTTAAAAACATGGCAAACAATCAAACTCAAACAGTCAAACCAACAAGGTTTTCTTGTTCATGTTCGTTCGCTAAGAAATGAGCATGTTCGTTTATTAACAGTATAATCAAACAGTTCATGAACATAAATGAACACAAACAAGCGTACGCTAGAAAATATAGATGAACCATAATCGAGCGAACGCATGTTAAAAGTAAACGTGAACATCAATCTGTTGGGCCCATAAAATTAATAAAACTAAACGATATTTTAATTTCATAACTTGTATTGGGCCTAAAAAGTTTAAAAGCATATATAAACCAACGAACTTGAACAAATGTTAACCAATGAACATAGTTGAATGTAAACGAATGTGCGTGAATGGGCGAATGGGATATGCGCTCATGTTTTTCTTTAACTAACGAACACATAGTTTTGTTCATGATAGCCGTTTAGTAAATAAACAGACAGCTAACTGAATGTTCGGTTTGTTGTTTTGAACAGAATCCCACGTTTAACAAATTTCTTAATCTTTTAATTATTTTGTGTCAACAGGCTGGCGGATTGGACTCGCTAACACTCAACAGTTTGTATGATGAAGGAGCATATAGGGCAGCCCAGCAGCCTGTGTATGGATCACCAGCACCTAACCCGTTTGAAGTATCTGACCCGTTTGTTATGTCAGGCCAACCCGTTCAAAGTCAAATGCCATCACCATATCAAGCTAACCCATTTGGCCCGTACCAACCTCCCGCCCCCTATGGACATCCACAGCCACAACCGAATCTGATGATGGCCCCGCCAAACCCGTTTATGGATTCCGGCTTTGGCCCGTTTCCAGTCAACAATAACAATCCTCATCCAACTACAAACCCTTTTGGAACAACTTTATTATGATACAATTGTGAACATACACGAGTCCTCTTATGGTCTATGGTCAGTGGTCAAACGGGCTGAAAAAAGAACTGAGTTCGTTGGTATATATTTGAAGGTGGATGAGAGTTGATACATTTGTTGGGTTTCACATTCGATCAAGATATGATGTGACATTGTTTTCTCAAGTCGTTTGTAGTTGTAATCGATGACTCGTGGTTGAAAATATTGGTCAAGTGATTTGGCTTGTAAACATTTTTATGGTTGTGCCTTAATTGTGTCATTTGTGGGAGCTTTTTATTGTTTTTTTGTTGTTTTAGTAGTTGGAAAGTGTGATAGAAAGTGATAGTTGAGGAGAGCATATTTCAGCTTTTTATTAGACCAGTTTTCTAGACTGAATCTTGGGATGCTGATATTGTGGCCCAACTTTTGGTTGTGGAATCGGGCAACAATGATGCATGGGCTCATTTTTTTCTGGCAGTTTCGTTTTTTTTGTAGGTTAAAATGTTTAAGTAGAGCGGATCGTGTAATTCTGTAATGCGCTTATGTCTAAACTGTTTGTGAGACCAAAGGTACAAAACCGAGCCTTTGCTAAACTGAAGTAGATAATGGATTTTCAGGTTTAAGGTTTTGAACTAAATCACGAACATCTTGAATTGTGTTAAACGTAAATTAGCCGTCGTGAACATCTTTAATTGTGTGAAATGTAAATCTAGTCGAGTGATTTGTTTGACTGCTGGTTATAAACTTATGGCATCCGCAAGGGAAGCCACGAGCATCCGTTGGTTGAGGTGGTGTTGAGGATAACACCTACGCGGGATGGACAAAGCAAACTAGTCGATTTTTAATGGTGAAAGAGTGTTTACCCGGACCAGTAGGAGAAACTATAACAGGAAAAGAGAAACTATTCAGCAGACTTTATGGCTGGTATTTCGCTTGAAGTGTTAAACCATCCATAGTTCGAATGGCTAAAAACCTCATAAACGCGCTCAGCTGTCACTTAAGATTTCATTAATTCTTCAAAATACTCATCCAGTAGCTAGAAGCTCATACCATGGTGCATTATTTTCATGGGCGAAAATAAAATTTTTTTTGGGTTTAAATACGTTGTATATTGTATTAATAGCCCTTAAGTGGATGGTATCTTTGAACCCACACAAATACAGAAGAGGTCCAATGATACACTCATTTAATTCAATTAGTGGTTTTGTTAAAGCCTTTTTTCTTGTGTTAATTTTTTATGATTAGTGTCTTCATTCCCAAATTTGTTTTTAAATATAGTGTTGTTAGTTTGATTCTTGATATTGTTATGATCAATTAATTAGTTTGAAAAATCAAAGTTATTTTAATCTTAAAGTAATGCCAATAAGATCGTTCAATGATGATTTATCCAATTTAGATTATTATTTTGAACTTTAGTGGGTGGTAAGGTGTCATTGTTGAAGCTGTCTATTCAAAAGCAACAATATGTGGAGCTGGCCTGCCATACATAAACAAAAAATTGTACAATTTAACTTTAGTCTTTCTTGAAAATACAGACACATATATATGGTATGTTTAATTAAGAGTCATAAATACTTTAAAATATACAGAAAAAAAATAGTATTTTTACATAATGCCATGATTCATTTTATCTAGTTGGTTGATTTTAATAAATAAAACTATTTTCTTTCTATATTCTCAAACTCTCATTTTTCTATCTTAGTCACGAGCCGGATTCAACCCGAACTAATCTCAACTTGTTAAAACAAAATTATTTTATTTTAAAGAAAACGGCATGAACTTTACCAATGTATATACATGCATTATATGTACATAAATATATATAGGTAGGATCATCTTGGGTAAGGTTAAAATGAAAACCCACTTAAGTTGTGAAAATCTACGAAACCCTATGTAACATCGTTTTTTTTTTGTTACATGTAATATATGTTGTAACATTTAATACAAAACATCGAAACATAAAAAAAAATGTTTTGCTATTTTTTAACATTTTTTACTAATTTTTATATATGTTTTCAGGAGAGAGAAAAATTATATTTATATTTACATTTTTTATTCACTTTAATTGTGGACCACAAGTTTTAAATATTAATTAAAAACATGTGATTGAGAATGAGTTTCTAGAGTTTTCACAACTTAAGTGGGTTTTCATTTTATAGTTAGCCGGATCAACTTTACCAATGTATATTTTATTTTATTTTGAATAAATTAAACTGAATAAAGTTGAATGATAAATAAAAATAAAAGAAAAGGCAAAACTAAAAGGGGTCTCATAAGCTGTAATAGTACTTTTTGAATAGCTTGGAGGCTCTTGGATCTCACAATCTTTTTTGCTTCATACTTTTGAACTTAAATAAAAATATCTGAATTTTGTATACCAAAGTAAAAATCATACAATATAGGGTATATGAAGAATAACTTAAAGATTTGGTTATTCTAGAACATCTTTTAGTAATTAAATTAATAAAGTTGGTTAAAAATATACATAAATTAAGGAAAAGAGATTGCATAAAGCAGAAAAATAACAATAAAAACTTAAATTACTGAACATGCTACAAGAGAGTGAACTTCACATTTAGCACTTTAAACTCAAGGATCATATTTTCTTTGATCTTAAAAATAAAATAACTAAAATGAAAATAGTATGGCTATATAAAATTAGATGATTTTTCTTGTATTTATAAATTTATCTATTTTCTGTCCTCTCTTTCTATTGTATATTTGTATTGAGTTTCTAACAATGTACAAATCTAATAGATTAAATAATCATAACAAATCCATGCGTATATCATGATGAAAGTCTATAATTCCTTGCATCATAGGTGTTCCGGAGTCTTGAAATCCTAATTGTCTATTGCATGTACATAACATCAATAAAAGTTTATTTAAATGTGGGTATGATATATTTTGAGTAGATATTTAATTATTTTGGAACCTAAAATTAAATCACGCGTCTGGAATGTTTTCAAGTTATAAAAAAATTTCTTCAGTCAAACGCAATCAAACTATATTCTTTTTAATTCTAACAAACTCATGTTTAATATATGATAGATATCACATACAAACCATTTTAATATTAAAAAAGACACAATTTTTTAAAGTATTCAAACCCAAGCCTATTAGACCGTCCATAGTCACAGAGTTATGGTGCCGTTTTGAGTGATTTTTTAGTAACGGCGTTTTGTATATAAAGTTGGTGTGACACGAGTTTTGAGGGACTTGTGAGAAAGAGAGGGAGAAGAGAGAGGCGTTTTGAAGGCATTTTCTCATTATACCCGGTTTTTGCAAAATACCCAAACACTGACTAGGCGTCACATGATACAAAATGCCAAGGTGTGTCTAGTTTTGATTACACATGGTCTTAGCCTAAGCCCAAATGAGTAACTAAAAAGATATTCTTGAGAAGGGAATAATAATTAATCTTTTCTTCAAATAGAAAAAAGGTTAAGAAGGTAACTTTAGAATACAAATGAAGAAAACGTATTCAGACACCATGTTTGGTTATTGACAAAACATAAGAAAAGGAAAACATGGGTATGTATGATTAGGTCCAACATATGCCATCTATGGTGGTACCCTAACCTTACTTTATATGTGGTCCACCTCCTTATGTTGTGTTCTTTCTTGGCCCCTCCATTTGATGCCCATCAACAAAAGGATTTCAAATCATATCCCTTAGTTGGGGTTTAACACATCCCTACTTTAAGAACCCAAGATCAAGATGAATCCAACTAGAATCTGTTTAGCAGAAATCATAAAACCCTTTTTTTTATTTGTTTCATGGAAAGTTGTGGCAATTTATTTTTCTAGATATCATAGAAAAAGAAAAGATTATGTTTACATAATCTTGAAATGAACACTACAATATGCACTTACATATAGTTGCTTTATTTTACTTTTAGAAAGTATTTAAAATTTCAAAAATTATTTAGCAATTATTCACCATAGTGTGAAGTTTGGTAAATTTTAGGTTTTCAACATTCAAGCGGTATAATGATATTCGTATAGCAGCCCTATTCACGAAACTATTGTTCAAATAACTTCAAGTACGCCCCGTAATTCACTTTGT
Organism: Bidens hawaiensis; assembly: GCF_021521415.1. Classification (NCBI taxonomy): domain Eukaryota; kingdom Viridiplantae; phylum Streptophyta; class Magnoliopsida; order Asterales; family Asteraceae; genus Bidens; species Bidens hawaiensis. Next base: position 143,531 of record NW_027492917.1, read on the forward strand.
CAAGTGCCGCATTTCAACAAATTATAAGCATATCCTTAGACTATCCAAATAACTTCAAAGACTATCCCATAGGACGGTTTTAGCCATGCGTGGCCATGTGCTGTTGTGACATTTATGTTGTTCTTCATCATTAAGAAACTCCCGTTTGTGGTAAGCCATTCAACCACATGAGCGTCAAGAATGGAAATTTGCTCATCGATACCATTTTGATGAGAAAGAAAACAATAATACATTTGTAAATGCCGTTTATTAAATTAAGTAAACATAATTCATTATCAAATTGCAAAGTAATTATTGTTGTTTACAACGAACTGTTTGTCTTAACTGAATAATGCAAATTAGTGTCCATTAGAAACAAGAATATGTGAAGAAATTTAGTTGTCTTTTTAGGGATATCATCATTGATATAAAATCATATACCCTTATTTATAAAAAAAAATCATTTTTATAACTTTGTAAATTGCAGTAGTAAGAATCGTCCCTCGTTGTTTTCATACAGAAAACATGACAAAAAAGTCACAAAAGTAACCAAAAATCAGCACATATTTCCTTTTCAGTTCTTTTAATTAAATAATAGTAAATAGTAAAATAAATAAATAATTGAAAAAATAAAGAATAATCCAGCATTTCCCATTGCTTTGTTAACCTAATTAGTTAATTATATGTTCTAAAAAAGCATCTTGATGGTAAGGTGTCTTCTTTTTATCAAAAAAGTCAATTGTTCAAACCCAGTAAAATATAGTATAGGTGATTTATTAGCGGTGAGTTATCCATTTCGAAAAAACATCTTCGTTCTAACATGCTTCTCTTGTATCTAAAACTTGATTATTTACCTTTTAAAAAGCAAAAGGTATTTTAGAAAGTTCATCAAAAAGCTTTAAATCAGAGCTTTTCAAAAATACCTTTACTTTTTAAAAACAAATAAGCAAGTTTTAGAAGTTCATCTAAACATCCCCATAATCATATAAGCAATGTTGTTGAAACCGAACCTGACTGACCGAGACAGGGTCCACCGACTGGTCCGGTTCGGTGTAGTTGCTCGGCTCTAGAGAACCAGCTGGTCCGACTGGAAACCAGATGGTTGAACCGGTTTCCTATGAAAAAGTATTTTTAAAAAAACCTTTTTTCCAGCCATACCCGTTATTTTTTACCAAAGTTGTTCTGCCGGTCCAACCGATTAAACCGGTGAACAGGTTACCCATCCCGTGCATATAAGTGATTTATTAGTTGTAGATTACGAGTAGATCAAAATATGAAAAAAAAAGAACTTAAAATCATGTTATTATTATAATAATAAATCAAAAGTAAAACATTAACAAATAATACTCTAATACCATTTTCCATTCATAAAGCTTGCTTAAACCTCAGTCAAACTCTCTCTTTCTTTTCTCTCTCTCTCTCTCTCTCACCAAAACAGAGCACCAACACCACCAACAATGGCTACAAACAAATTCGCATCAATTGTTCATAAACACACCAACATATTCACACTCATCCTCATCTACACTCTCCTCGAATGGACCCTCATCATCCTCCTTCTTCTCAACTCAATCTTCACCAATTTCACCATCAAATTCGCCCAATTCTTTGCCTTAAAACCCCCCTGTTCTTGGTGCATTCATATCAACACAAACCCGCATAGAGATCTATGCCAACGCCATTCCAAACAGATTTCTGATCTGGGTTTCTGCTCAAAACACTCCAAGTTAGCTAATTTTGATGATTTGTGTTCTGATTGTGCTAAAGAATCTAAATTAGGGTTTGATGATAAAAGTTTGAATTTGAAGTGTTCTTGTTGTGGGGTTGAGTTTAAGCGAAAAGGGTTTCATGATTCGGGTTATTTTGTGATTAATTCTTCTTGGGAGGTTCTCGGGTTTCCGAAAAATGGCGATTTTGGGGGAAATCAAGAAACAGGGGGAACAGAGGATTTGATTCAAATTGAAAAGGAGGAAGGGGTAAAATTGGAAACACCAACAAAAGATCTTGAGTTTTTGTTGGATTACAGTGGGAATCAGTTGGTACCGGTTGAATTAATTGAACCGGTTATTGATAGTTTGGAAGATGATTTGGAGGTTGATGAAGATCAAGAATTTGGGGAGTTTCAGAAAGCTCAGGATGTGTCAGAATCAAAAATTGAAACAGTGACAGATGAATTGGAGTTATTACAGGTAGGGTGTGTATGGGTCGGTTTTGTGCTAAAAGCGAACCAAAAACCTAAATTTTGGATTCTGGAATGCGCTTGGATTGGTTTGATTTTGCCATTTGAGCTTGAAAATTTTATGGCAATTTTTTTTTTGCCAAGATGATTAATTTGGGCCTAAATCAATTTGTTAATTATACAATTGAGTTCATATATCTGATGTACATATTTATTAAAGTCTTATAAATTAGTTATAATGGGAAAAATCTATAAATTCGGTTGGGTTTGGTTTTTCCGGTTTTTATTTCATGTAAAACCAAAACCGAACCGTAACTTTCGGTTTTTACGAAAACATAAAATCAAACCGTTGGTTTATGTTTCGGTTCGGTTACCAGTTTCGAATCAATTTTTATGGTTTATGCACACTCCCAGAATCAAGAAACACACTGTGTTCTTCAGGATGTAAAAACTGATGAATCATCCAAATTTATAGAGTTGGATTCAATGGATTTTGAAGAAACCGAAAATTCACTCGTTTTTCATGCGAATTCATGTGATTATTCTAATGAAAAACCAGCAATTTCTAAACCAGTTCAAGAAACAGAGGAGAGTGATTCAGGTATAAAGTTTCAAGCTTTAATAATCAATAATACTTTTTTATTAGTTTATTCTTAAAATTTTGTTAAAAAAAATGTAGGTAAGTATGCAGATAAGGTAGAAGCAGAGATTCAAGCTCCAACTGATTTCAAAGAAATACAAGAAACAGAGGAGTGTAATTCAGGTTAAAAAAAAAAACTTAAGTTTAAATAATCAAGTTTAGTTTTTATAAGTTTGATCTTGAGTTTGTAATTAATTATGCATATAATGAAGAAGCAGAGGTTTCAATTGGAACTGAGATTCCGGTTTTGGATACATGTGATGAGATTAAAGCTCAAGATAATTTCAATTTGTATAATTTATCACATGAAGAAGAAGAAGAAGCTTCATCAAATTCTCATGATTTGGATTTTAATCTTGAATATGGTAATTATTTCAATTCAACCCAAATTTTGTTTTTCTTATATTTTATCTAAAAATGTCAAATTTCAAGAAAATGTGACCCATTAACAGGATTTCAAGAAGCTCGAGAAGACAAAAAAACAGAGGATACAGCATTGGTGATTGAAAGAAAGGATTCAATGGTGGATGAGTCTTTTGATGGAAGTGAAATGGACGGTGGAGATCCGATTAACACAACCGAAAAGCTTAAATCGGCTTTGAGTGCCGAGAGGAAGGCGTTACAAGCGTTGTACACCGAGTTAGAAGAGGAACGAAGTGCGTCTGCGGTTGCTGCTAGCGAGACAATGGCAATGATAAATCGACTGCACGAAGAGAAAGCCGCAATGCAAATGGAAGCGTTGCATTATCAACGAATGATGGAAGAACAGTCGGAATACGATCAAGAAGCTTTGCAGTTATTAAATGAACTTATGATGAAAAAAGAGAAGGAATTGGAAGTGTATAGAAAGAAGGTTTTGGATTATGAAACAAAGGAAAAGGTTCGGTTTTTAACGAGTAGCGCGAAAAGTAACACTTGTTCGGCTTCGTGTAGTCATTCGGAAGACGGGGATGGAATGTGGGTCGATGTGAATCACGAGTTAAAAGATGAGGGAATCCGAAATGGGAATCAAGAGATCCCGAATCTTGACTCGTCATTTGTTGACTTCGAAGACGAACGCTTGTCGATTTTTGAACAACTTAAAGTTCTAGAGGAAAAGCTTTTCACTTTAAGCGATGAAGAAGATCGGCACTTCGATTACTTCAACGAGAACGGAAAACACTTAAACGGGAATCACGGGTACGATGGTCAAGAAGTCAACGGTCTCGATACTCGTTATCAAGACCGAAGAGTTATTGGTTCGACTGGAAAACGACTTCTTCCACTTTTTGATGCAATAGAAACCGAGACCGAGAGCAATGAGGGCGCGGTCGTGTCAAATGGGAACGGTAACGGATTCCATCCCGAGGTGGAAAATGTTGCGGTCACAAGATTTGAGTTGCAAAACAAGCGGATCGACATCGAAGAGGAAGTTGACCAACTTTATGTACGGTTACAAGCCCTCGAAGCCGATCGAGAGTTTTTAAAACACTGCATTGGATCGTTAAAGAAAGGCGATAAAGGAATGGAACTTCTTCAAGAAATCTTGCAACATTTACGCGATCTTAAACATGTGGATCTTCGAGAGAAAAGTTTCGCTGATGGGACTCTAGTATGATCGTCTTCGAGACTCCCTACGGTAAAGTTAAAAAAATTTTCTTTCGTCGTATTGTGTTAAGCGTGTATTACAATTATTTAAGGTGTAAACGAGTTAAGCCTGAGCTTTTTTTAGTTCGTGCTCAACTTGTTTAACGCAGTGCTTAAGCCAAAGCTTGTTCTATTAAAAGCTTGAGCTCGACCTATGTGTAGTTTTTCAAACTCGAGATCAGGTTTGGTCTTATTTGTTATATGTTAATTATTTAATTGTTTTCATATGCTTACATATATAATTATTTATATGTATAATTTGAAAATTTTTATATATAAACATAATATATATATTTTAAAGTTATTCCATAATTATGCGTATATCAGTATTTATTATGCAATTATATGTTTAATAATTATATATCAAATACGGAATATTCTATTTTATTTAAAAATAGGCTCATACATTCTAGTGAAGCTTATTCAAGCTCGCTAGACGAAACGAGCCAAGCTTCAGTTCAGACTCAAGCTCATTTGATTCGAGCTTTAATGAACTGATTTTAAATATCTCGCAAACAGCTCGGCTCGTGTACACTCCATAACTTTTAGATGAATATTCTCAATTCCCAAGTAATATTGTAATCTCTTAGGTCCACTTTTGTAATTTTATGTTTTTATTTTGCACATTTTATAGGTGAAATATTGGTGTGACTTGGCTTATGAAGTGCTCATATTTGTGGAGGCTAAGACACCAAACTTTTCTTCTTTTCTGAGTTTAATCATATTGTTTTGGGAAATTTATTATTTTATTTATAAAAAACCCATTTTTTTCTTGTGGGTTGGTGCAAGTTCATCTCTACCTTTTAAGGGGAAAAGGTTAATGATGAATTCATGTGTTTGTTTCTTTTAGGGAGTTAGGTGTAGGATTTTTATTTATTTATTTTTTTTGTATTTTTATTTTTATTTTATTTTATTTTATTTTTTAGTTTTTGAATTTGTTTTGGAGTGGTAAGAAAGGGATGGGACCCTATTCCTATCACTTCAAAGTGTAATTTGTATGTATGTAAAATGGTATTTTGTTTAGAGTTAAGTATTTTGTGTGAAATCATTTATTGTATTTATGTATTTATTTTTCATTCACCCATATGGCCATATGCTTATAATAATATAGAATTTCAATTCAATTAAATAAATAGTTAATTTAATAAAGAATGTGTAGGTTGTTTTATGTGAATTAAATATGGAATCAAGTTGGGTTTGTTAGGTTACATCCTAAATAATAAATCTTGGGCCCTAGGCCATTAGGCTTATCCTCTATTCAAGTTGGGCTTGTTAGGTTACATATCTATGTAAGAAGTAACAATATTTATAAAATATGAATTATTGATGAAGAAAAATTTGTTATTCTCAATATGGTGAGGTGATAAGATGGTTAAGTTACGAAATAAGAGGTCATTTATTCAAATCTAGTATACAAAAATTTAGTCGTTCAGTTAAAAAAATTGATGAAGAAAAATCTAAATGATTTAGGTTTGATGGCTTTCGTCTTGCTGTAATTAAGTGTTTTGTAATAAATTTGCCGTAAAACATCTTTGTGGCATCGGTTCATTTTCTAATATTTGTTTTTGTTGTTCACATAAGTACACGAATAAACTTTTAATAATATTTATAAGAGCATTCATATTGTAGCCTCTATATCCATACTTTAGTATAAAAATAGAGAAAACATCTAAAACACCACCTCATTGGATTATTTAAAATAGAGAAAAATTTAGAGAACCTAAAATGCACCTTTATATTTTTAGGTTCATAAAATAAGTTTTCATTTTGTTTGCTTAAGAATGAGAAAAGGTAATAAAATAATTGTTTACTAGTAAGATAGAAATAAAGATAAAGAGTTAGGATCACTTGGATGCAAGTGGTTTTTGAAACCAAACAAAATTTAAAGAAAATTATAATTTTTGTTTAAATTATAGAGTTTGAGATAAAGCCTTCAATGTGAATGCCTCAGGTGATGTGAAAAAACAAAAAAGGACCTCAAATAATTTTGGCCCAACATATCAGTCATCGCCATTCGTTTCCTACAGCCCAAACTTGTGTCTCCGTCTAGTGCCGTTCACGAGCTGAGCCGAAACGAGCGAAGGCTTGCTCGTTGCTTGGCTTGTTCACAACCGAACCGAACCGAATGGTTGAAATTCGAAGCGAACCAAAATCGAAACGAGCGAAAATCGAATCGAGCATTTTTCGATCGAACATCGAGCAATCGAGCATTATTTATTTTTTTCTCACTCTGAAAGTTTCAATAAGAAACAAGTTTGAATTGTATATAATATATTTTGTAAACAAATTAATAGTTTTTAGACAAACGTGTAATAAGTTGTAAATTTTTAGAAGTAATAAGTTAAAGTGAGATATAATTAACATGTAAACAAATGTCTAATATTCTGAAAACTTGAATGGGACTAATGAAACTATAAAATTGATGGAATAAGTTAAATTTAAAAGGGTTTAAAAAATTATATGCTTATATTTTATGTGTGTAGTCTATATATTTATATATTTGTTCATATATAATTATATATAAAATAAATTAAAAATATTCAAGCCGAACCGAACCGAACCGAGCAGACCTTTGCTTGTTGCTTGGCTCGTTTACAAACCGAACCGAGCAGAGCGGCTCGTTTACAATCGAGTGAAAAAACGAGCGAGCATTTTTCAAGCGAGCGACGAGCGAGTTTGAGTGAGGAACGGTTTGGACGGTCCTATCTCCTTCACACCATACCCAATTTGACATCCTGCTCCTTTATTTAACTTTTTTTTTCTATTTATAAATGGTTTTTTTTAGCAAACCTAGAGTTTTTAGGTTGTTTTCTTTCTAGTCTTTTCTAGGTTTAAGTATTAACTTTGCTTTAGGCTGTTGAATGTTTCTAATCATTATTCCGGGTTTTATTAAATATGTTAGGGCTTTTTCATATGTAGCTTTTTTTTTATATAATAGTTGTGTCTGTCTCTAAGAACTTGAAGAATTTTGCGTCCTTCAAATTAATAAAATATATTAGTTGAAATTCAAGAAGGATATAGTGAAATAAAATGGAATATGTAATAAAAAATAATACAGCATATCTAAAACGACTGATAAAGACATTAATAATATTTGTTATATTTAGTCACAACAAAAAAAAAGTATAAAATTCATTTTCAAACAAGTAATTAATAAGTAAATAAGAATATTTCCAAAGAGTCAACCTACTTTTTAAACCTCATTTAAAAATGTCAATTACATTTTCTTTTTTAAACAAACTATTTTCTTCTTCTTTTTTACATAGAAGGCCGCATCTAAAAGACTAAAGTCTAAAACCATAAGTTACTAAAGCATCACGTTGAAATTGATCTATGGAATACCTTTTATATTATATAAAACAAAAAGGGATGTGATCCTCATACACCACCCCTATTATGATTGCGCAAACCTATACGAGCCGCATAGTCTATGCATATGATTGACAAGTATATAAGAGGGGATAAAAAAAACAATTTTTTGCATCCTACACGGCCGTATAGACCTATACGAGCCGTATAGGTATTTAATTGCTCGTATAGCATCTGGTACACCATAAAACCTATGCGGGCTGTATAGGGCTATACGACCGTACAGAAAACTTTTGCACAAAAAGTTAGTCTGGCTTTGACTACTGTTAAGCGCAGCTTAAAACGACTTTACAGGCCTATACGAGCCATATAGGGCCATACGACCCGTATAGACAATGTATTTTAGGGTGCACTATTTACTTTTATGTATATGAACTACGTATTTAGAACATGATGTTTTTTAAGGTACACTTGCATTTTTATGTATGTGGACTAGAAGTTTATTATTATGGCCAAATGTTTTGTTATTTGCTAAACTATTGATTGATTATTGTGTATGGACTATTGTAAAACGTAGCATAATATAATCTTTAACGAATGTTCTCGAGGTACGACTACAAATCATTTAGTTGAGTATGTTATGTAAATTTAAATAGACAATTTGTCATATTATATTATTCAACCTTTCAGTATTTTATTTATCCTAAAAAATAAATAAATAAATTTTGTCTATACGGCCCCTATATGGCCCGTATAGGACTATATGAGGCACTATAAACAATGACCGGCAATGTTTGACACAAGCTGACACAACTCAAGTGCTATACAGCCCGTATAGCCTTATACGAGCCGCATATGAAAAATTGGTGTGTAAGGATCCATACTGGTGTATGAGGATCCTAAGCCAGTAAGAAACTATAAACCAATAAAATTTACACTTGATATGTGTAATGAAATAATCGAGCCATCGTTAGAACTCAACTAAGAAAAGAAGAGGGAAAATGTATTCATGCATGCGCGAAAGATAATAACAAATTATATAATGAAAAGGAAAGAAGAAAAAAAAAATAGAAAACGTAGAATAAAGTTGATAAGAATGAAAATAACAAACACAACAGTCATACATCATAAAAATATGTGTTGCATTTCGTAGTTGATATAGATTTATCGTAGTCAATTATTAATCAATAGTTTAAGTCTCTCATTTAGGTTATTATTTTTAATCGTTTTGCTATTTTATATTTTATCATGATTTGTTTTAATTTTTAACGTAATTTTGTTTTGATTTAATATGCGTATATTAGTTTGTTACGTTCGTTATATATTTCAACGTTTAGTCTCTTTCAATTGACATATATAGGATTTAAGATTTTTAACGAACGAATATAAACGAACACGAACATGTTGATTTTTTTTAAACGAACAAACATGAACAAAAATATTTGTCTTATGAAAAATGGGTGGTTGATGTAGCGTAGGTGACGATGGTGGTTGATGTTAGAGGGAGGTTGACGATAGTGGGTGGTAATTGGAAGTTAACCTAAGAGGATATACTGAAGAGAAATCAAATTTGGGTTTGATGATTAAGAAATTATTTCATAAATAAATGTGATGCAATAACTCATTTAAGGGTTGTCCGGATTTGGTTAAACCCATGACCTACAAAAGTTATTTTATATTAAAATGGTTTAACAAATAAATGAGATGTTATAACTCATTTAAAGGTTTCACATGAGAAACCTATATATAGAAGTGTTCAATTTTCTTCACCCAATATTCTTTGTTAGAAACGTTTAAATTTATTAAGATTTCCTTTAAACTTGTATATAAATTATTAGGTTCATTGTTAGAAATGATATAATAAATTTTATAGAAAAGTTTAAAACCTAAATCATATACATATAATGAAAAAAATTGGTTAGGTTGGATTGTAAATGAGAATGAAAAGTTGGACTAGAATGGGTTGTGTTACCTTGTAAACAAACCGAATATTCGGTGAACTGTTCGTGAACCGTTCCATAGGAAATTCGTTTATGTTCGTTTATCTAATAAACAAACGAACATGAACGAAAAATTTGTGTCCGTTTAATTGAACGAACGAACATGAACACGTGCTCCGTTCATTCATTTGTGTTCATTAACGTTCGTTTATGTTTGTTTGTTTATGTTTGTTTATGTGTTAATAGAAAATTAATTAAATATTATATGGATTACTATTTAATGGTTTTATATTTGTTAATTTTTGTTCATTTAATTGTGTTAATTTATGTTAGTTTATTCTTGTTTGTGTTCATTTATCTTTATTCAGTTAAGTTCGTTTAAATTTTAAACAAACGAACATAAACTGCATTTTTTTTAAATAAAAGACGTAAACTTAAATATTTATTCGATTAAGTGCCCGTGTTCGTTGAAAGTTAAAGGAACGAACACGAACATGCCTTGTTCATGTTTATTTGATTCATTTGCAGACTTTCATTATTCACGTTAATGAATACATTGGCCTCAATCTCTAGGCTCCGCCGATTTTATTTGTGTTCGTGAACCATTCGTGAACACATTCATTTCCTTAATAAACGAACACGAACAAAAAATCTCGTTCGATAAGTGTTCGTGAACACATTATTTCCTTAGCAAACGAACATGAACTCTTGTTCATGTTTGTTCGGATCATTTACAGCCTTAGGTTGAAGAGAGAAACTAATTGTTTATTAAAGCTGGGTTGGGTTGGGTTGGGTTGGGTTGGGTTGGGTTGAGAACGTGGGTAGTCTAAATAGTTTAAAAAAAATAATTAAAGATGTTGGATAATGCTAAAATTTTTTTTACATATTTTCACATCTGAGTTATTACACCTAAAATCACCTCCTAAACCTACCAAATATACAAAGAAACATGATCAGATAACATGTTGAGAAAGATGATCAGAAAGATATCGGAACAAAGCTCTCAAAGTTGCAACAGTTCATCATGTTCGTTTGTAGGGGTGTCAATAAACTAACTGTACCTGATCAAAGACACCATCCGACACAAAGGTATCAACATTTGTTCTCAATCCTTTTACGATTTAGATATTTCAAACCAAATCTGTAAATTTGAAAAGTTAAACAAGAACTCTCCAAATTAGCTTTTGCGTATATGCTTTAGTAAACTATATTGGCGTTATCCTACTAAATGTATGCTTACATTTTTTTTTCTTATTACTCTTGCACGAATGCATGTTTATCTTTTACTTGGCAGTTGGCCCGTTTGACCCGCTTTGACATGACTCGTTTGACATGACTGGTTATAACGCGACTTGTTTTGTTCTTATCAAATATTTGTTACACTGATAAGAAAAAATGAGAGAGAGAACCACAATTAATTGGCGGAGAGAGAGAGAGAGAGAACCACAATTAATTGGCCAAAATTGTTGATACTTTTACATGTTACAAAAGTCTTGTAGATAAAATTCATTTAGACCTCGGCCTACACAACAATTATTAGTTATAGGTAAAGTCCATGTATAATATTGACCACGACCCATTAATTTATTAATACATTTATAATTCTTAAGACGCTGTTGCATGAGAGAAGAATATTAGTGGAGAAAAATAGAAGTCCATCTCTATGGACAAAGCCCAAAGGAAAGAGAATGTGAGTGGGTTCTACACCACACACTATATCCATTTTATAATCAAACTTCCAAAAATTAGGTACATTTCATTTTTATAAGTTAACTTTTGTTTTAAGTAAAAAGCAAATTGTTATTACAAAGATAACTATTTATTAGAAATAGTTTTTTGACCAACTAAAAAAGTTTAGTTTGTAATATTTAATCTATAGTTTATGGTTTTTATAAATTATAAATGTTGTAGCCACTTTATAATATTAGCATTTTATGTATTATATGTCATAATAGTAAATAAAAAAATAGTTATAATGTTATATGCAGGGAGATTCATGCATAACTAAAAAAATATATATTAGAACTAAAGATACTACATTATCAAATATACATTTCGGTTCTGTGGTTATGACGTTATGAACCATTTCTTGCTTACCCATACTTATAAGTCACTTTCAAGTGATATTTAAATCATTAAAACAATTTCCACGCTAGAGAAAAAATCATAGATCAGCAAAGAGAGAAACGTTCCATTTTCTTCGTAGAATATAACAACCAATTTAATATAACCAGAAGATGTGGTAGCCTGCATTTTTATTGAGAATATGGAAACGCAGTCTCTACATAGACATAGATAGTGAATAAAAGATTAAGATAAGATGAATTTACTTAATATATAAATGATATATTTATTTAAAAAAAGAAGTTACTCTCTTTAAGTGGTGTTTTTTAAATAATTAAAGATTTTAGAAAGTGATAAAAAAAAGTTACTTATTGTACTTTAACGAGTTATTGCGCCTAAAATCACCTTCAAGTCTACCAAATCTTCAATGAAAATTGATGACCACCTTTTGTTTTCTTTCTCCTTGGGTTGTGATTTATTTGACAATAACTGAAATTGTAGCGTGTGGAGAAGAAGACGGGAGAAGATGTCCGGTGTTGGATTATTGTTGACTGAACCACCTGGAAATAGCCGTTGCAAGTGAAGACCAAGTTTGTAGGTGAAAACTGTTCCAGATGAATGTTAGAAGCCAGGAATAAAGGAGTTGTTGAAGACCGAGTATTTGGCTTAGTTTGTTATTTTATCTTCTATTTAAATGTTTCAGTATTTGTTTTTTATCATCGGTTTTCAATTAGTCGAAACTTATCCTTGTAAGCATTTGAGTACGACTCAATCATTTGATTATAATAAACATTCGACTGTTTATATTGTTCCTCTTTCTTTGATAAACCCTAATTTGCCTGATCCAAATCTTACATTTGGTATCAGAGCTTCAAGTTCTGATCTAACTGTATGCCCAAATACCTTTGTTTCAACACCATGTTAATCATCACAAACCCTAATTCCTCAAAAGAAACCTCAATCCCATTCCAATGTCCCACTCTCACACCTACGAACTATAACACCTGGTCAATTAAGATGGAAGCAATCATGGATGCCCACGGGTTGTGGGATGTCGTCGAGCCACCAACCGGAGTGGTTGTAGATGAGAAGAAATCTAAACAGTCTCGTGCTTTCATCTTTCAATATATACCAGAATAAGTCTTATCGCAGCCGTCGAAGAAGAAGACAGCAAAAGAAGTATTGGATTCATTGAAATCCCGGTACGCAGGGGCTGAACGAGTTCAGAAGGCAAGGTTGCGGATTCTGAAAAGTGAGTTTGAGGGGTTGCACGTGAAGGATGGAGAGAATATTGATGAATATGCTGGTAAGTTATCCGGTATGGCGTCGAAATTTACCAATGTTGGAGCTGTTTTGGAAGATGAAGAACTGGTCCGTAAATTGTTCGACACAGTCCAAGAAAGATTTATTAACCTAGTAGCTTCAATCGAACAAAGTTCGGATGTTGAATCTATGTCGTTTAAAGAAGCAATAGCCCATCTAAAGGCATATGAAGATAGGGTGAAGCTACGACAGTCACAGAAAACAAGTGAAGGTAGTTCGCTGTTCACAAAGTCAGAAGGTCAGTCGAACGGTAAGGGGTCGGCCAAAAGTTAGCAGGTTGACAACCAGAAATCAAGTGGACGAGGCAAGTCTGACCGGGGTGGTCGGCATGGTTTTCGGGGGCGTGGCCGTGGTAGGGGTAACCGTGGTGGACACGTTGGGAATCAAGATTAAAGGAACAGGTCGAGAAATAAAGACAAAAGGCATATTGAATGTTTCAATTGCCACGAACTTGGGCATTATGCTTCAGAGTGCAGAGAACCCAAGGAGAAACCTGACGAGGTGAATCTGAACCAAGTTAGAGGGGAGGAACCGGCCCTCTATCTGACCATACACGGTGAAGATACACCCAATATGGTCCTATTAAATGAAGATAGGGTTTTCCCAAGATCCAGTGAAACCAAGGAAGTATGGTATGTTGATAATGGTGCTAGTAACCATATAACTGGAATGAAAGAATCGTTTGCTGAGTTGGATTGAAATGTAACGGGTCAGGTTCATTTCGGAGATGGGTCCACGGTTCAAATAGAAGGGAAGGGGCCATTGGTGTTTGAAAGCAAGACCGGTGAGCATGTACTTATTCGGGATTGTATTATATTCCGGCCCTAACCAGCAACATTTTAAGTTTAGGGCAACTCACCGAGGAAGGCTATGATTCTCATATGCACGGAAACGTATTGAAGCTATATGACGAACATGAAAGACTCATTATGAAAATACAAAGGTCAGTAAATAGATTGTACAAGATAATTTTGAAAGTCACAAAACCTGTTTGTTTAGCAGCCCATATGAACGATGAAACATGGTTGTGGCATGCTCGAATGGGTCATGCCAATTTTGCTGTGCTCGAGTCGATGGCTCGAAATGAATTGGTTGCTGGAATGCCTCGATTAATTCACCCGAAGAAAGTTCGTGAAGGCTGTTTAGTGGTGAAACAGGTCTCAAAATAGACTCCAAAAGAAACACAGTGGAGATCAACCAAACCACTTGGCTTGATTCATGCACATCTATGTGGTCCGATCACACCACAAACCGCTGGAGGTAACCGGTATTTTTTATTGCTCGTTGATGATTTCACGAGATTTATGTGGGTTTATCTAATTAGTTCAAAGGATCAAGCATTCCAAATGTTTAAGGTATTCAAGGCTGAAGTTGAAAAGGAAAGTAAACAAAAAATTAAAATGTTGAGAACTGATCGTGGGGTGAGTTTACTTCACGAACTGTCACACCCCGACCAATGAAGGCGGAAACGTCGAGGCGCGACATGATTGCTCATTGCACAATGACACTATAAAGTTAGAATATTTAAACAACTCATTTAAATCCATATCATCATAAATAACACATCAATTGTTCATACAAAATGCCAAATAGATAGATAAACAAATAACTTGTTCTTTTATTTTCTAATATCCTAAAGCCAAGATAATAAGTTTCTTCAAGTAATCCAATCAAGCTAACATCAAACCTGTAACATTGCATAAAATAGAGTTTGTCAACACGAAGGTTGGTGAGCAATTTTCATAGTTTTGGACAATAAGTATATAGTATGAAATCCACAACTAGTATATGAAAACAATAAATAATAGCAACAATTTAGATAAATGAAACCGTCAATAAGAATACATTGACGAACCGTCAATAATAATACATTGACGACAATAATGAAATCGTCAATAAGAATACATTGACGACACCTTTCTATATGGGGATACCATATATACTCGGAATTAACGTATGATCATACTTTGATGAGGCTACCCGCCTTAGCATTCAAGAGGCTACCCGCCTTAGCATTCAAGAATTTGCACATAATCATGTAAAGCATATAACACCAAATCGAGCATTTATTTAAGTAAACGTATACAATACGTGTTGTGGTTTAAGACTCAAGTATAAATCATTTGAATTTGAATAAGTATGCAATGCTACCCCCAAAACGAAAGATGGAAAACGGGGGATGAAAACGTACTCACATTAACAAGTAACTTGAAAGATAGTGTCGTGAATAATCGGAGAGATCGGTTTAACGAGCAAGACCTATATTAAACGGGTCTTGTGTTAGTAAGTAGTCTTGGAAGGTTTAAAATAAAATACATGACAAATAAAGTAAATAAATAAAGTTTAGGATTTAAAATGTAAATATTTGAGAAATTAAAGAAACGAGTTTTGTAAAATAAGTTTACTCGAAATCGGGTCTCGGTATTCTATTCATTAGTTTTTTTCTTTTTTTTTACTCAACCTATGTTAAGTAATAAATGTGGGTTAAAATGCGATATTGCAAAACCTTTGGTTATAAGAATACCAAAACGAGGTTTAAACGAGTGTTCGGGTTTGTCGGTTCGAGACTTGATAATTGACCAAGCTCACAGTTAACTTCCCAAAATATTAAATGTTATGAGATAACTCAATAAAATCAAAATAGACTTAACCAAGTATGTAGTTCTATTGTGAAGAACCTTAACGTTCGTTAAGCGAGTATACGACCTTATCGGTTCGAACTTGTTATAAGATCAAGTTGGTTACCGACATGCCAAGTATGTTTAGAAATTAACTAAAATTGATTTAAAATATAATCTTGAAGAAAAATATGAGTATTGGTGGCTAAAAACACACTTGTGTGTCTTAAGCGAGTGAACTCGGTTTAGTTCGGTTTTTGGTTCGGTCCTTGACTCGGAATAAGACTGAGGATGGTTACCACATACCCAATTACCATGGAACTTGTAAAATAACTTATAAATAATAATACTCAAGTTTTACATTCAAAAAGTTAACAATAAAGCTTTTAAACAAAAGTTCGGTTTTTGGTTCGGTCCTTGACTCGGAATAAGACCGAGGATGGTTACCACATACCCAATTACCATGGAACTTGTAAAATAACTTATAAATAATAATACTCAATGTAAGGCCCCGAACCCGGTGACCCTACTTTAGCGTCGGATTTACTCATAAACACAGTTCTTCAAATCAGAGTTTATTAAAACTTTTCGCGGAATATAAAACATCAATCATTTGTTACAAAACATTAAATCTTTTCTTTGATACCATAACACAAAACTTTATATTTAAAACATCTTTACTTCTTTCTTCAGATGCCAGCTGTTCAATCCATGCCGTGTGTCATCCTCATGCTAACTCTATAATCAGCTCACCTGCGTGCATACTAAAAGTCAGCTACGCTGAGTGAGTTCTAGTTAATCAAGCAACTTATCATACAACCACTTCATACAATATATATATACGTATCCGAAGACACATAGTCCACTGTCTAACATGCCACTGCTTAACCACTTAATTACCCCTACAGCTTAGCCACTTAATTACAAAGGCACGTATAGGCTTTCCCTATCAAGCACTCACGCTATGCCACTTAATAACGAAGGCACGCATAGGCTTTCCCTATCACGCACTCACGCTATGCCACTTAATAACGAAGGCACGCATAGGCTTTCCCTATCACGCACTCACGCTATGCCACTTAATAACGAAGGCACGCATAGGCTTTCCCTATCACGCACTCACGCTATGCCACTTAATAACGAAGGCACGCATAGGCTTTCCCTATCACGCACTCACGCTATGCCACTTAATAACGAAGGCACGCATAGGCTTTCCCTATCACGCACTCACGCTATGCCACTTAATAACGAAGGCACGCATAGGCTTTCCCTATCACGCACTCACGCTATGCCACTTAATAACGAAGGCACGCATAGGCTTTCCCTATCACGCACTCACGCTATGCCACTTAATAACGAAGGCACGTATAGGCTTTCCCTATCACGCACTCACGCTATGCCACTAACACCCCTTACTAGACTCCTGCTACTTCTAACACACTCTACCTCAACCTGCCTTGGTCACACTCATATTAGTTTAGTATTTACGTAGTGAACAAGTCACATCACAACATTCATACCCACTATCAACCACTTGGCAATCACTATCCTTGGCGATACGTGCAATATCCGAAGATCGTTCACGTACCGACAAGCATTATAAATATATACCTCATATAACATCTATAGCGTACACTTACCACTTAAAGTAAGTGTATTCACACTTCACATCGAGTATTATTAGGGCTCGGTACCCTTTTCGTAACCATACAACCATACATTATCATTTCTTTCTTCTACTATCTCTATCATGTTCATACACATAAACATACATAACATACTTACCTTATACATAGCGTTACAACCTGTCAGTACGTGCAATATCCGAAGATCGTTCACGTACCATCAAGCAATCATTCATACATTTCACGTTATCCACATAAGGCATACACTTACCACTTAGGATAAGTGTATTAACAAACATATTGAGTATGCACACAGCCCCGAAAACGTAACTCATAAATGGGGCTAGAAACTCACCTGAATTCTGCTTCTTTTTCTGATAGCTGTAAATCCCTTCCTTAACTGAGCTCGGCCGACTGTACAAGTTACACGTATCAATACTCGTCTGATCTAATCTGGTGGCCTAGTATTAGCTTACTTTAACTTATCGCTTTTTAATTTATTTTCTAAACGAACTTCACTTCAGGCGAAGTTAAACCTTAGGCGAACTTGGCTTCAGGCGAAGTTATCCTTAGGCGAACTTGGCTTCAGGCGAAGTTAAACCTTAGGAGAACTTGGCTTCAGGCGAAGTTAAACCTTAGGCGAACTTGGCTTCAGGCGAAGTTATCCTTAGGCGAACTTGGCTCCAGGCGAAGTTATCCTTAGGCGAACTTGGCTTCAGGCGAAGTTATCCTTAGGCGAACTTGGCTTCAGGCGAAGTTATCCTTAGGCGAACTTACGCTTGAAGGCGAAGTTACGCTTGAAGGCGGAGTTCATCAGGCGAACTTAATCTTGCAGGCGAAGTTATCGCGCTGCAGATCTGTTTGCCCATAACTCCTTCGTTTCTTGGCCAAATAACTCGATTTTGGTACCCACGGAATCGTATGGTCGGCGCCTACAAATCCCAACCATCAAATCGGCCTAAAATCGACGTTTTAGGGGTCCGATTTGGGCAGTTTGGGTTTCGGGTCCGGTTAACCCATCCAATCCTAACCATTTTCAGTAATATTAGCTTTGTTGGATTTGTTCTTACCTTACCAACTCAGATCTATCAACAAAATCTCGGGTCTCGGCTTCGAATCTTGATCGGTTAGAATGTGTGTGTTTTGAGTGTGTGAAGAAAGAAGGTGGAAATGAAAGATTGGGTTTGGGATGGGATATTTATATCCCTCTAAGCCCACGGACCCGAGGCCCATTCTCATTTAACCCATCTCAATTAATCCAAGTCCATAACCCACGTCCATTACCCGACACTATCCCGACCCATACCAACTCCTATTCTTTTATTTATTTCCTGATAACCCGAGTAAACTTTCCCTCTATTATTTAGTAATATAATTAATATTACTTAGAAATTTCGGGATGTTACACTCAAGTTTTACATTCAAAAAGTTAACAATAATGCTTTTAAACAAAAGTTCGGTTTTTTGTTCGGTTCTCAACTCGGGATGAAACCGAGGCTAGTCACCACATACCCAATACCATGGAACTTGACAAATATGAAAAATAAACTAAAATATATAGAATTTAAGCAAGTATAACAAGTTATATGGTTAGATTTGTTAAATATATAAACAAGGACTACAAAGTCCTCCATGTAACCTTGCCTTACTAGTCCGACATTTCAACCGGCCGAGACCGGAGAAATGAAAGACCAAAGGTAAACAAGGAGTGTATATTATATATATGTTGTAACATCAAGCTTTAAGTATTGAGAAGTTAGTTAAAATGAAAGATTAGCTTATGAAGAACAACCTTAGAATTCAAGAATTTGAGAGAGAAATGAAGAAATGAGCAAGCACAAATGAAGAAGATGGGTGTGTATATATAGGGTAAGTTGAATGGGTCTTTCATAAAGGGTGTTTTATGAAAATGGGTTGGTTATAGACCCAAGAAAGCACAAACTACAAATGGGTCCTTCAAGTCTCCATTTTGGTAGTTTTAGTCCCTGGAGTTCGTTTTGAGCGTTTTCGGGGAATTTTAAGAACCGAAAAGGGTGTTTTTTTTATCCAACAACTATAAAACAAATATTTAACATACAATTCATCATTTTAATAATATCGAAAGGTTCGGGATACAAAACGGGTCGGGTTTACATTAAGAATACAAGTATAAAATAACCCGAAATTAACAAATGTCACACGAACTTTTAACGAGTTTTGCAGGAATGAAGGTGTAAAGAGACAACTGACAACCCCCTACACCCCTCATAAAAATGGGGTTGTGGAAAGACGAAATCACAGTTGTTGAAATGACTCGGTCGTTGTTAAAGTCTATGCAAGTACCAGAAGTGCCATGGGGGGAGGCGGTAAGCCATGCAGTCTACATCCTCAGCAGGGTGGCAACAAAAGGCTTAAAATCTGCAACACCATACCAGCTTTGGAAGGGTCACAAACCGAACAGTAGTCATCTGAGGGTGTTTGGTTGTGTGGCATATGTGAAGCACATGAAGAACCGCCTTACTAAACTCGAAGATCGAGCACAGATGATGGTATACTTGGGAAGTGAAGATGGAACTAAGGGATATCGGTTGCTAGATCCCATAAAGAATAAAGTCGTGGTTGCAAGATCAGTGGAGTTTATTGAAAACAAGAAATGGGCATGGGGAGAGCCTGAAGTTGAAAGACCTTTGACCAGCTGGGGTGGTGTACCGGTTACAAGCCCAGAAGCTGAAATACAAGAACCAAGTCATGTTGTGAATATTGATCAAAATCCTGGTACCCCAATTAATTATCAGTCACCTATGATTCGTGTTTCAGGTAATCGAAGACAGGAGATTAACTATGAGGCAAGTTTATCCAGACAAGAAAACAACACAGTTCCATTTGATGATACACCTTTTCAGGGGTTTCGATCAATTGGAGGTGCATATCGTGATTCAACTTCTATGACTGAAGAGGAAGTGAGAAACTTGTATGATCAGGAGTTGATGTTGATTGATGATGAACCCACGTCATATGATGAAGCCACAACTAAAGAAGAGTGGGTGAAAGCTATGAAAGTGGAACTTGATTCGATTACAAGAAATAATACCTGGACTTTAGCCCAATTGCCACCTGGTCATAAGGCAATAGGGTTGAAGTGGGTGTTTAAAGTCAAGAAGGATGCAAATGGGAATGTAACGAAGTATAAGGCTCGGGTTATAGCAAAAGGGTATGTGCAGAAAAAGGGAATCAATTTTGAAGATGCCTTCGCGCCTGTAGCCCGCTTGAAAACAATCAGACTTCTTCTTGATATAGCTGCGAATGGACAATGGCTTGTGCATCACTTAGATGTCAAGTCGGCGTTCCTAAACAGCGATCTTAAGGAAGAAGTCTATGTAACACAACCAAGCGGGTTTGAAGTAAATGGGAAGGAGAATATGGTGTATCGATTGCATAAGGCTCTTTATGGTTTGAGGCAGGCCCCAAGAGCGTGGAATGCACGACTGGATAAAGTACTTAAAGAGCTCGGCTTTAGCAGATGCGTCCATGAGCAAGCAGTCTACACGGTACATAAAGTTGACTTTATTCTAATAGTCGGGGTTTATGTAGATGACCTGATCGTAACCGGGTCAAACAAGGGAAAAATTGAAGAATTTAAGAAGAAGATGAGGAAGGTTTTTGATATGAGTGACCTGGGGATGTTATCATACTTTCTTGGCATCGAGGTCGAACAAACCAAGGGTGGAATTCTAATCAAACAGGAAGGGTATGCCAAGAAAATTGTTAATATGGCAGGTGGGTACATGTAACAAAACAACTTTTCCTATGGCACCTAAGTTACAGTTGACCAAAGATGAAGACGGAGAGGATGTTGATCCAACCATGTATCGAAAGATAATAGGAAGCCTTCGTTATTTAATTCACACCATACCAGATTTAAGCTATGCGGTTGGAGCAGTGAGCCGATTCATGCAGAATCCAAAACAAAGTCATTGGGCAGCGGTCAAACAGATTCTGTGGTATATCCAAGATACAATCGGGTTCGGGCTAAGGTACAAGAGTGGAGGAGATGGAAGGTTGATAGGATACACTGATAGCAGCTATGGCACAGATGTTGAGGACTGAAGAGGCACGTCGGGTATGGCATTTTATTACTCGGGTAACTTGATAACTTGGTGTTCACAGAAACAAAGAACAGTGGCGTTAAGCTCTTGTGAAGCTGAGTTCATGGCAGCAACGACAGCGGCATGCCAAGCAATGTGGTTAAGAAATTTAGTCAGCGACTTAATGGGAAGAAAAGCTCAGATTGTGAAGTTGTTAGTTGACAATGAGTCAGCCATAGCATTGATGAGAAACCTCGTGTTTCATGGGAGGAGTAAACATATCGACACGAAGTATCATTTCATTCGTTAGTGTGTGGAACGAGAACAAGTTTATGTCGAGCATGTTAGTGGTAATATGCAGAAGGCTGATATACTAACAAAACCGTTAGCAAGAATCAAGTTTGCTGAAATGAGGGGTCTAGTCGGTGTGGAGGATCTTAGCAATGAAGTCAACACTAAGGGGGTGAGTGTTGGATTATTGTTGACTGAACCACCTGGAAATAGCCGTTGCAAGTGAAGACCAAGTTTGTAGGTGAAATCTGTTCCAGATGAACGTTAGAAGCCAGGAATAAAGGAGTTGTTGAAGACCGAGTATTTGGCTTAGTTTGTTATTTTATCTTCTATTTAAATGTTTCAGTATTTGTTTTTTATCATCAGTTTTCAATCAGTCGAAACTTATCCTTGTAAGCATTTGAGTACGACTCAATCATTTGATTATAATAAACATTCGATTGTTTATATTGTTCCTCTTTCTTTGATAAACCCTAATTTGCCTGATCCAAATCTTACATCCGGAACAAATCTCTAAAAGTTGCAATAACAGTTCATAATGTTTGCTAGTAGGATGGTCGCCAAACGAACGCTACTTGATCAACGCCACACCGTCCAACATGAAGGCTATCTACCTTTGTTTTCAGTCTTTCTTCAACGATTTTGGTCTTTCAAATCGCATCTATAAATTTGAAAAAACGAAATACAGTAGGAGCACTCTAGAATAGCTTTTGCGTACATGCTTTGTTATACTACTAAACCAATAAGAAAATAACCATTTACTAGGCAATACATAGATTTAGATGTCAGAGAGTTGATATAACTTGTTCTTTAATTAAAAAAAGAAAAGAGAGAACCACAACGAATTGGTCAAAAACTCTAAATTGTTGTTGCTTTCACATGTTAAAAAAGTCTTGTAGTTAAAATTCGTTTTAGACCTCGCCGTACACAACGATTGGTTAAGTTAAAAGTGTTTAGTGCGTCATCAAGTGGAGGCTTATTTTTCCATTTTGAACAGTATTTGTAACCACTTATATACCTTATATAATCAGGTGAGTTTTTCTGAGAAGTTATGTCAATCGTTTATATTGATTTTGATGTTTCAGGGCCGACTCACCCAGAAACACCATAAAAGAGAAATCTATTATTTCGAAAACCCCCTCGAGTAAAATTTCAAACTTAAACTTTAAAATCTAAACTTTAAAATCTTAAGCTTTGACTAGTACTCACATACTATTAGACCAAATGAGAGAGATTCATGGCTAACTTATAAGTAAAGTCATGGATAGCATTTACCACCACCCCATTAATTACATTTTAATGCATCATTAAGACATTGTGAGTGTGTTCTACACTTCTACCTACACTATATCCATTTTATAATCACACCCAAAAAAATAAAGTACATTTCTTTTTAAAAAGTTAACCTTTTGTTTTGAGGTAAAAATAAAATTATAACTATTAATTATGTATAAGTAATTAAGCTTAAGGTATAAGTTCTATTAGGTTGTGGGTTCACGTTTCTTTACATGTCATTTTATTCATAGCCATCACAGTGAAAAGAAGAAATCGACGGAGGTTCTTCTTCGTTTATTAAAAAAAGCATTTAGCTTGGAATATATTATATATAACTTATTGTTTTACAAATTACAAACGTTAGTATTTACTTACAAATATTAACATTTTATGCATTATATGTTATAAAACAAATAGTAAACAATAAGAAAATAGTAATTGAAATGCTATACTGAAGGAGATTCACTACATAACTAATAATAAAATAAGTATTGAACAAAAATACTACATAATCTAATATACATTTTACAATTAGATAAATTAATAAGCACTACGCCCTTGGGGTTTTCGTTGTTTCTTTGGTTTGAAATTTTGAATATATGCGGTTGATTCGATTTTTAATTTATTTGGTTTAAATCAAAAAAGGAAATGAAAAACATCAATGTAGTTTAAAACCTAGCTGAAATTCGAATTCGAATAATGATAGATTTTTAGTTTCGACTGAATGCGTGTTCAAATCCAACATGTAAAAAAAATCACAACTAAAAGGAAAAATTTCACGTAAAATTATAATTATAATTAAATTAAAATACTTAAAAAAAACTTAAATAAACATTATTTGTTATTTGGTTTGATATGAAAATCAAATAGCAAATTCGGCTTCGATTTAAAAGCGTGCCGACAACCAAATATGTACTTCGGTGGAATTTTAAATGGTTCCAATTCATTACAAAGTTTGGTTCAACTATGTTAAAACCGAGTAATGAACACCGATAATATTGAATTTGACGAGTATACGAAAAAAAATATAAACTAATTAAAAAGTAAAAACTTATCAACATAATTATGGATTATCCAACATTCTGGGCTAACTCAACTAGTTATGACAATGAGGATAAAAACTAGGCTTCTTTCGGGAGATCGCCAGTTCGAATCCGAGCCAAAATAAGGGTTTTATCCTGTCTGCACTCTTGTGGCAGCGCAACTGGTGTCAGGTGGTATCAAGGGAGAAAGTTCCCCGAGGATGTAGAGAGGGCCCGAGAACAAGGGTTTATGCCCTATGTTGTTGAGACTAAACCGGTTCGGCTGGTCCGGTTCTATGCAGTCCGCTCGGTTCCCAGAGAACCAGCCGGTCTGAATTGGTCAGACAAGAAAACCGGACCGGTGGAACCGGTTTACTATAAAAACAATTTTTTTGTAAATTTTTATTTTTAGCCATAACCGTCATTTTTAGACGAAAGTTGTTCGGCCGGTCGGACCGGTTGACCTGATGAACCGGTTAACCGTCCGGTTCACTGTCAGATCCGGTTATGAAATTATTGGTTATGCTCTTCAAGAGAAACCGAGAAACTCCCTAGGGTCCAAACCAGGTTCAGTGCGACCACCCAGTCATACCGTAGGCTGTCACGTTCTAACAAAAAATAAACTCTGAATTATCCCCCGTACACAAACCGCCAAAAAAGAAACTCAAAGCGTCATCATGCTCATATATATAATATTTAACTAGTCAAATCTGTTACATTGATGTTTCTACAACCAGGGGCGGATCTATAGTGAAAACGGGTGGTTCCGAGGAACCACCCGAGTTTTGAAATAATAGTGTATTTATATATAGAAAATAATAAAGGAACCACCTTATAAATTAGAAAGGAACCACCTTACAAACATTTGAAGCCTTTGTCTAGCTGGAAACCTATTGGTTTTGTAACCCGGAGGTCACAGGTTTAATTCTGGTTTTTGAAACATTTTTTTTTTACTTAGTTAGGGTTTTATAATAAACACAACCAGTGACCAGTCCACAAAACACCACACAGCGCCTCCCCAGTCTCGTCGTTTAACCGCCGCAGATCTTCTCCGTGATTCCAATTTATCAAACTATTACTTCTCAAAGCCACCACCATCAGATGACTTCGAAGCTGACTTCCAGGGATTCAAAGACCGAATTCAGGATAACAATAAGCCTAAGCCTTTTGTTTTCTCAGCCAACAATAACTCATCTAGTAATTCACTTTTTTTTCATTAATAGTTTAAGGAATTTGTTATAGGTAAATTACAAGTCGTGAACTTGAAGCTTCTAGATCTGACTTATCAAACTAGATTGATGACATAGAAACTAGTCTGTTCTTTCTTGTTATGAATTGCGTATTCGTAATAATATATATATATATATATTGAAATTTAAATCTTTTTGATTACCAAAACTAAGTCATTTGAAAATTAATTGATCTTCAAGTTGTTTATTTGTCCCCAGCCCCTGACCCTCTTCAGCCCCTGACTGCCGGCAGCCTCACTCCGTCAGCCACTCGTCCTCGTCACTCCGACCATCGTGGAACGTCGGCAACCTCACTCTGTCAGCCACTCAGCCGTCCCCGTCCTCTTGCCACTGCCTACTCTTACTCGAATCCTCTAATCCTCCCACTTTGAAGGTAAGTTTACATTCACAATCCATTGTTAAATGTTAATTGTTTTTGACTTCTTGTAAAATGTTAATTGCTCTTGATTGGTAAGTTATTTGTTAAATTTAGTTTTAGTTTGTTAGATTGTTGGTTTTAATTTGTTAGTTTTTAATTTCTAATGACGGTGTCTCTTTTATTATTTTATCGTATTTTTATTATGTAATGAACTTTCTCGAACCATCGAACCGACCCGAACCTTAAACCGACCCGGATTTTTTTATACCCGACTCCATGAAATAGAAACGTCTAAAAGTAGTGCACCACCCGAAAAAAAATACTGGATCCGCCACTGTCTACAACGCTGCCATTTGTAGAAGTCAACGCTGGCAGTTGTAGAAGTCTAAATAGTGGGCAAGAAGCCAACCACACGTCTATAGCATCAATACAAATATTCTTATTACTATTTTCCCATTACTGATCAATCTTCAAATTTATGGTTTTCTTCACAAAATGGTCAATTTCAAGAAATTGTTTTGTGAACTCTTTAAACCCTGTTCAGGTAATTAAAATCTTGAATACCCATTTCAAGATTTGCTTAAATTTGCTTAAAGATTGAATCTTTTTGATTAATTTGGGTTAATTTTTGTGGGTTTTGAAATTGGTGATGTGAAGGTGAACCAGAGGATGTGGATAAGGTGACTGTGCCTCAAGAACAGAAGATTTTTACTATTCAATCATTAATTTCTGCTACAAATAATTTTGAACATAAGCTTGGTCAAGGTGGTTTTGGCCCTGTTTTTAAGGTTTGATCACTTTGTTCAAAATATAATTATTGGTTTCGAATCGATTCGTTGAGTTGGAATTGATATTGGGATTAATTGTAGTGAATTGGTGTTTTATTGATTCAGTTTTAGATCTTGATGATGATTATAAGGCCGTGCCCGGTTTGGTTTGGGTCGGGTTTGGCTATAACCGAACCTGAGACTGAAATCTTGGTTTTGTGTTTTTGAAAACCGTTCGGTTTTGGTTTTTTGGTTTTGCCATTTATGCTTGAATTTGTGGGTCGAAAAAAAGTTGGTCTAAAATAATAAATTTGGCCTAAATATTTTGCTGAGTTATAACTAATTGATTATTATACATTTAGGATATATTTGGGTTTTGAGTTTTTATTAAATTCTTTTAAATTACGTAAAATTCAAAATAAAAAATGAAATTCTATAAATTCTGATCGGTTCGGTTTCTTTTTTGTTTTTGTTTTAATGCATGCAAAACCAAAACCAAATTGAAAGTTTGGTTTTTTACGAAAACATAATACAAAACCGATAAAACCATCAGGTTTTGTTTCGATTCAGTTTTTTCGGTTTCATGCACACCATAATGTGATTGATTTTTGATTATTGTCATGAATTGGGTGTCTGGATGAACAGGGGAAGTTGCAAGATGGCCGGGAGATAGCGGTTAAGAAGCTTTCGGAGACTTCAAAACAAGGGAAAAGAGAGTTTACAAACGAGGCCAAATTATTGGCTTGCGTACAACATCGAAATGTTGTGAGTTTGTTGGGATATTGCGCGTTTCCTGAGAAGCTTTTGGTGTATGAATATGTTGTTAACGAGAGCCTCGATAAGCTTCTTTTCAGTATGTTAGGCAGTGATGGATTCAGGATATTTGAAACGTTATTTTTGATGATTATTTTGATTAATTTTTTTTATTTTATCGTCGTAGAATCTGCAAAGCGGGATGTACTCGACTGGAAACGAAGATATTCCATTATTAATGGTGTAGCACAAGGCTTACTTTATCTTCACGAAGACTCACTTGAGCGCATCATCCATAGAGATATAAAGGCTAGCAATATCTTGTTAGATAAAAAATGGAGACCCAAGATTGCGGATTTTGGCATGGCCAGACTCTACCCTGAAGATAAAACTCATGTAAACACTCGTGTAGCTGGAACCAAGTATGCATTATTGTTATTTATTTATTTGAATAAATTGAAGGATGTTTTTATTTATTTATTTATTTATTTTTCATGAAACAGTGGATATCTGGCACCGGAGTATGCAATGCATGGTAATTTATCAGTGAAGGCAGACGTATATAGTTTTGGTGTAGTGGTTCTAGAGCTCATTAGCGGTCATAAGAACTCTAAATTTAACCAGGATCCAGACTGTCAAAATCTACTCGATTGGGTAAGTATCGGTCTGTTCATGCATACTTTGACTTTTAAAGTCAAAGGGAATGCATATAAAACACAACCATACATATATACCTTCATAAAATTAACTTCCAAACTATGGCTGCTACTAAATAGCATATTGTTACTATCACATGTTTTGTTCAGATGTTCTATTAATCATGTCAAATTGTATGTTTATGTATACTTTGACTTTTAAGAGTCCATCTGTTTATGTATACTTTAACTTTCGAACTCAAACACAATACTTTGAAACACATTCATACATAGATACTTTCAAACTAATCTGTTAACATATTTCGTTAACACGTTCCATTAATCATGTCAAACCGTAAGTCAAAGTGAGGCCTGTTTGACTTATAAAGTCAACCACACTAAATTCTTGACTTTTTGCAGGCATATAAGCTATACGGAAAGGGAAAAACCGCAGAAATCATGGACCCCGCACTAGCCACATCAGCTGACCCTAACCAGGTGGCGACGTGTACACAAATCGGATTATTATGCACCCAGTCAGACCCGAAGCTACGGCCCACCATGCGCCAAGTGACGGTGATGTTATCCAAGGGAGGTGCACTAGACCAGCCAACCAAGCCGGGGTACCAAGGTACAAAAACCAGAAGACCAAATAGACCCTCCGGTTCATCTTCATCAATAGGTGGTTTGAGCCAGTCAAACTCTAGTTCTTCTAGGTCAACCATGGCCACAAGGACCGGTAGCACGTGGGCTTTTGCGGGTTCAACTTCAAATGCTCATCATAATCATCAAGGTTCAAGTTATGCGAGTTCAATAGCCGATCCTCGTGGCGATCCTCGTGGCAAACGACCCGTTGAAGGGTAAAGAGTAAAGAGTGATGTTATAGATTAGGAGAGTGGCATTGTTTTTTTTTGTTGTACAAAAGTTGTATAAAGTGTAAATTCTAGTTGAAAGAGAGATATCATATACAAGTTTTGAGTTTTATACGTAGATAAAAGAATGAAAGAATATTAAGTAGAAGAAAGAACAATAAACAATTGTGCAAATTACATATTTTGTCCTTCGAGCGTAAGGGCAAAATAGTCATTTTGTAACAAGTTAACAAATGTTTTTAACACCAGTTGTGCAAAGGATGTAATAAGTTACAACTTTTCAAATAAAGAACGAAAGTTTAATTTACTCCTAAAAAATTGTGGATCAGTTAGAAGTAAAACCTTGTGAAGCTTCCCTTCCAGAGAGTAATGTTTAATGACAGGTAGGCTATAAGCTTCAAACACTCGAAGACGTTCTTTTGTGGTATCAATGTTATCAACGTCTCAGCAATCCGTGTGCATTGTGTACCTTTTCCAACGCCCGGGCCTCCTAATGGTATCACATATCAAGAGTAAGTATAAAAATTAATAATCATAATGAATGGCTAAAGAATCATACTTTATGACAAATTTATACTTAAAGATCATAGAAAGAATGTAATAAAGACGCATACATATGAATATATTAAAGCAGCAAAGTTATATCTTCCCACATTTCATATATTCATCCTATGCCAAGATACAAGACTTAAGGATATAAAATCCAAGATATGGTGTTATGAAAAGAATATTAAATCATCAGATATTTAAAAGCCAAGAAATGGCATAATGAAGCAGAATAATGTAATATGAGCCCTTTTAGAATACTTTGGATTGGAACGGGTCGATTCAAAAAATGATTATTTTGGTTAAGGTTGGGATGAGTTCGGGCAGGGCTGTCTTCGAGAATTGTAGTTGAGTGATTGTTTTTTTTCAGAAATCTAACTAATATATTAAAGCAATATATGTTTTACACATGGACTTCAAATATGTTATCCACATAGGATGCCAACTAATCAATTTTCATTTATACATATTTTACACCTAATTAACTAATTTTTTTAATTACCACCCCTTCAATTTAATACATATTTATGTTAAATCATATAACAATTAATGCATTTATTAATATTTAATATTTATTAATTATCTCAATTAAACCAATTATGACTTTCTTAAAATTATATTATTAGCATTTTCTAATTACCTCAAGTTAGTATATGAAATAATAACTGGTTTCAACAGTTTGATCAATTTGCTGAATTTTTTTGACAGAGGTATTACGGGTTTACGAGTCAAAAGTGTATAGTTTAATATTAAAGCAAGATGATTTTTCCACATGGCATCATTCTAGAGCTTCTACATAGGATGTCACATAGATGCTATGTGAGTAGCTTCCTATTTTATCATCTCTTCTTCTAAACATAATATGCGACATGGACCCTTTTAGTTATGTTATAACCCATAACTCAGTTTTTTATTGTTTTTTAACCACCTGTGTATCACACGGGCTCTATCCTAGTATATATATATAATTAAAAATGTTATTTTTTAATTATATGGGTCGGGTTAGAACAGGTTTGGGTCGGAACGGGTTTCGGGCCAAAGCTAGTTGATTTAAAAATGTTATTTTTAAATGCCTGTTACGCTTGTTTAAATGCCAGTTACACGCATTCTGATGCTAGTTACGCATACCGGAGTCGGTTACGCGTTT